>NW_028296927.1:0-162935 GCF_055471065.1 Atractosteus spatula | reverse complement strand
ATTTCTGAGCACTGGGGTTAAGGGCTGACTCAGTGTGCTCTTCTGAGCCAGGCAGTTACACTGCGATTCTAAGGGCTGACAAAACGCGTTTATTTCGGGCTGAAAAACACGTTTTGAAAACTGTGCTGTTCCTGCCCTATAAGTTACATGGTGGTGACCAAAGTTGCCAAAACATGTTTATTTCTGCTGAAAAACACGTTTTGACAATTTCTGAGCACTGGGGTTAAGGGCTGACTCAGTGTGCTCTTCTGAGCCAGACAGTTACACTGCGAATCTAAGGGCTGAGAAAAAGCGTTTATTTCGGGCTGAAAAACATGTTTTGAAAACTGTGTTGTTCCTACCCTATAAGTTACATGGGGGTTACCAAAGTTGCCAAAACACGTTTATTTCTGCTGAAAAACACGTTTTGACAATTTCTGTACACTGGGGTTAAGGGCTGACTCAATGTGCTCTTCTGAGCCAGGCAGTTACACTGCGATTCTAAGGGCTGACAAAACGCGTTTATTTCGGGCTGAAAAACACGTTTTGAAAACTGTGCTGTTCCTGCCCTATAAGTTACATGGTGGTGACCAAAGTTGCCAAAACGTCTTTATTTCTGCTGAAAAACACGTTTTGAAAATTTCTGAGCACTGGGGTTAAGGGCTGACTCAATGTGCTCTTCTGAGCCAGGCAGTTACACTGCGAATCTAAGGGCTGAGAAAAAGCGTTTATTTCGGGCTGAAAAACACGTTTTGAAAACTGTGTTGTTCCTACCCTATAAGTTACATGGGGGTTACCAAAGTTGCCAAAACATGTTTATTTCTGCTGAAAAACACGTTTTGACAATTTCTGTACACTGGGGTTAAGGGCTGACTCAATGTGCTCTTCTGAGCCAGGCAGTTACACAGCGATTCTAAGGGCTGACAAAACGCGTTTATTTCGGGCTGAAAAACACGTTTTGAAAACTGTGCTGTTCCTGCCCTATAAGTTACATGGTGGTGACCAAAGTTGCCAAAACGTCTTTATTTCTGCTGAAAAACACGTTTTGACAATTTCTGAGCACTGGGGTTAAGGGCTGACTCAATGTGCTCTTCTGTGCCAGGCAGTTACACTGCGAATCTAAGGGCTGAGAAAAAGCGTTTATTTCGGGCTGAAAAACACGTTTTGAAAACTGTGTTGTTCCTACCCTATAAGTTACATGGGGGTTACCAAAGTTGCCAAAACATGTTTATTTCTGCTGAAAAACACATTTTGACAATTTCTGTACACTGGGGTTAAGGGCTGACTCAATGTGCTCTTCTGAGCCAGGCAGTTACACAGCGATTCTAAGGGCTGACAAAACGCGTTTATTTCGGGCTGAAAAACACGTTTTGAAAACTGTGTTGTTCCTGCCCTAAAAGTTACATGGTGGTGACCAAAGTTGCCAAAACGTGTTTATTTCTGCTGAAAAACACGATTTGACAATTTCTGAGCACTGGGGTTAAGGGCTGACTCAATGTGCTCTTCTGAGCCAGGCAGTTACACTGCGAATCTAAGGGCTGAGAAAAAGCGTTTATTTCGGGCTGAAAAACACGTTTTGAAAACTGTGCTGTTCCTGCCCTATAAGTTACATGGTGGTGACCAAAGTTGCCAAAACGTCTTTATTTCTGCTGAAAAACACGTTTTGACAATTTCTGAGCACTGGGGTTAAGGGCTGACTCAATGTGCTCTTCTGAGCCAGGCAGTTACACTGCGAATCTAAGGGCTGAGAAAAAGCGTTTATTTCGGGCTGAAAAACACGTTTTGAAAACTGTGTTGTTCCTGCCCTATAAGTTACACGGGGGTTACCAAAGTTGCCAAAACATGTTTATTTCTGCTGAAAAACACGTTTTGACAATTTCTGTACACTGGGGTTAAGGGCTGACTCAATGTGCTCTTCTGAGCCAGGCAGTTACACTGCGATTCTAAGGGCTGACAAAACGCGTTTATTTCGGGCTGAAAAACACGTTTTGAAAACTGTGCTGTTCCTGCCCTATAAGTTACATGGTGGTGACCAAAGTTGCCAAAACGTCTTTATTTCTGCTGAAAAACACGTTTTGACAATTTCTGAGCACTGGGGTTAAGGGCTGACTCAATGTGCTCTTCTGAGCCAGGCAGTTACACTGCGAATCTAAGGGCTGAAAAAAAGCGTTTATTTCGGGCTGAAAAACACGTTTTGAAAACTGTGTTGTTCCTACCCTATAAGTTACATGGGGGTTACCAAAGTTGCCAAAACATGTTTATTTCTGCTGAAAAACACGTTTTGACAATTTCTGTACACTGGGGTTAAGGGCTGACTCAATGTGCTCTTCTGAGCCAGGCAGTTACACTGCGATTCTAAGGGCTGACAAAACGCGTTTATTTCGGGCTGAAAAACACGTTTTGAAAACTGTGCTGTTCCTGCCCTATAAGTTACATGGTGGTGACCAAAGTTGCCAAAACGTCTTTATTTCTGCTGAAAAACACGTTTTGACAATTTCTGAGCACTGGGGTTAAGGGCTGACTCAATGTGCTCTTCTGAGCCAGGCAGTTACACTGCGAATCTAAGGGCTGAGAAAAAGCGTTTATTTCGGGCTGAAAAACACGTTTTGAAAACTGTGTTGTTCCTACCCTATAAGTTACATGGGGGTTACCAAAGTTGCCAAAACATGTTTATTTCTGCTGAAAAACACATTTTGACAATTTCTGTACACTGGGGTTAAGGGCTGACTCAATGTGCTCTTCTGAGCCAGGCAGTTACACAGCGATTCTAAGGGCTGACAAAACGCGTTTATTTCGGGCTGAAAAACACGTTTTGAAAACTGTGTTGTTCCTGCCCTAAAAGTTACATGGTGGTGACCAAAGTTGCCAAAACGTGTTTATTTCTGCTGAAAAACACGATTTGACAATTTCTGAGCAATGGGGTTAAGGGCTGACTCAATGTGCTCTTCTGAGCCAGGCAGTTACACTGCGAATCTAAGGGCTGAGAAAAAGCGTTTATTTCGGGCTGAAAAACACGTTTTGAAAACTGTGCTGTTCCTGCCCTATAAGTTACATGGTGGTGACCAAAGTTGCCAAAACGTCTTTATTTCTGCTGAAAAACACGTTTTGACAATTTCTGAGCACTGGGGTTAAGGGCTGACTCAATGTGCTCTTCTGAGCCAGGCAGTTACACTGCGAATCTAAGGGCTGAGAAAAAGCGTTTATTTCGGGCTGAAAAACACGTTTTGAAAACTGTGTTGTTCCTGCCCTATAAGTTACACGGGGGTTACCAAAGTTGCCAAAACATGTTTATTTCTGCTGAAAAACACGTTTTGACAATTTCTGTACACTGGGGTTAAGGGCTGACTCAATGTGCTCTTCTGAGCCAGGCAGTTACACAGCAATTCTAAAGGCTGACAAAACGCGTTTATTTCGGGCTGAAAAACACGTTTTGAAAACTGTGTTGTTCCTGCCCTATAAGTTACATGGTGGTGACCAAAGTTGCCAAAACGTCTTTATTTCTGCTGAAAAACACGTTTTGACAATTTCTGAGCACTGGGGTTAAGGGCTGACTCAATCTGCTCTTCTGAGCCAGGCAGTTACACTGCGAATCTAAGGGCTGAGAAAAAGCGTTTATTTCGGGCTGAAAAACACGTTTTGAAAACTGTGTTGTTCCTACCCTATAAGTTACATGGGGGTTACCAAAGTTGCCAAAACATGTTTATTTCAGCTGAAAAACACGTTTTGACAATTTCTGTACACTGGGGTTAAGGGCTGACTCAATGTGCTCTTCTGAGCCAGGCAGTTACACAGCGATTCTAAGGGCTGACAAAACGCGTTTATTTCGGGCCGAAAAACACGTTTTGAAAACTGTGTTGTTCCTGCCCTATAAGTTACATGGGGGTTACCAAAGTTGCCAAAACATGTTTATTTCTGCTGAAAAACACGTTTTGACAATTTCTGTACACTGGGGTTAAGGGCTGACTCAATGTGCTCTTCTGAGCCAGGCAGTTACACTGCGATTCTAAGGGCTGACAAAACGCGTTTATTTCGGGCTGAAAAACACGTTTTGAAAACTGTGCTGTTCCTGCCCTATAAGTTACATGGTGGTGACCAAAGTTGCCAAAACGTCTTTATTTCTGCTGAAAAACACGTTTTGACAATTTCTGAGCACTGGGGTTAAGGGCTGACTCAATGTGCTCTTCTGAGCCAGGCAGTTACACTGCGAATCTAAGGGCTGAGAAAAAGCGTTTATTTCGGGCTGAAAAACACGTTTTGAAAACTGTGCTGTTCCTGCCCTATAAGTTACATGGTGGTGACCAAAGTTATCAAAACATGTTTATTTCTGCTGAAAAACACGTTTTGACAATTTCTGAGCACTGGGGTTAAGGGCTGACTCAGTGTGCTCTTCTGAGCCAGGCAGTTACACTGCGAATCTAAGGGATGAGAAAAAGCGTTTATTTCGGGCTGAAAAACACGTTTTGAAAACTGTGTTGTTCCTACCCTATAAGTTACATGGGGGTTACCAAAGTTGCCAAAACATGTTTATTTCTGCTGAAAAACACGTTTTGACAATTTCTGTAAACTGGGGTTAAGGGCTGACTCAATGTGCTCTTCTGAGCAAGGCAGTTACACTGCGATTCTAAGGGCTGACAAAACGCGTTTATTTCGGGCTGAAAAACACGTTTTGAAAACTGTGCTGTTCCTGCCCTATAAGTTACATGGTGGTGACCAAAGTTGCCAAAACGTCTTTATTTCTGCTGAAAAACACGTTTTGACAATTTCTGAGCACTGGGGTTAAGGGCTGACTCAATGTGCTCTTCTGAGCCAGGCAGTTACACTGCGAATCTAAGGGCTGAGAAAAAGCGTTTATTTCGGGCTGAAAAACACGTTTTGAAAACTGTGCTGTTCCTGCCCTGTAAGTTACATGGTGGTGACCAAAGTTGCCAAAACGTGTTTATTTCTGCTGAAAAACACATTTTGACAATTTCTGTACACTGGGGTTAAGTGCTGACTCAATGTGCTCTTCTGAGCCAGGCAGTTACACAGCGATTCTAAGGGCTGACAAAACGCGTTTATTTCGGGCTGAAAAACACGTTTTGAAAACTGTGTTGTTCCTGCCCTATAAGTTACATGGGGGTTACCAAAGTTGCCAAAACATGTTTATTTCTGCTGAAAAACACGTTTTGACAATTTCTGTACACTGGGGTTAAGGGCTGACTCAATGTGCTCTTCTGAGCCAGGCAGTTACACTGCGAATCTAAGGGCTGAGAAAAAGCGTTTATTTCGGGCTGAAAAACACGTTTTGAAAACTGTGCTGTTCCTGCCCTGTAAGTTACATGGTGGTGACCAAAGTTGCCAAAACGTGTTTATTTCTGCTGAAAAACACATTTTGACAATTTCTGTACACTGGGGTTAAGTGCTGACTCAATGTGCTCTTCTGAGCCAGGCAGTTACACAGCGATTCTAAGGGCTGACAAAACGCGTTTATTTCGGGCTGAAAAACACGTTTTGAAAACTGTGTTGTTCCTACCCTATAAGTTACATGGGGGTTACCAAAGTTGCCAAAACATGTTTATTTCTGCTGAAAAACACGTTTTGACAATTTCTGAGCACTGGGGTTAAGGGCTGACTCAGTGTGCTCTTCTGAGCCAGGCAGTTACACTGCGAATCTAAGGGCTGAGAAAAAGCGTTTATTTCGGGCTGAAAAACACGTTTTGAAAACTGTGTTGTTCCTACCCTATAAGTTACATGGGGGGTACCAAAGTTGCCAAAACATGTTTATTTCTGCTGAAAAACACGTTTTGACAATTTCTGTACACTGGGGTTAAGGGCTGACTCAATGTGCTCTTCTGAGCCAGGCAGTTACACAGCGATTCTAAGGGCTGACAAAACGCGTTTATTTCGGGCTGAAAAACACGTTTTGAAAACTGTGCTGTTCCTGCCCTATAAGTTACATGGAGGTTACCAAAGTTGCCAAAACATGTTTATTTCTGCTGAAAAACACATTTTGACAATTTCTGTACACTGGGGTTAAGGGCTGACTCAATGTGCTCTTCTGAGCCAGGGAGTTACACAGCGATTCTAAGGGCTGACAAAACGCGTTTATTTCGGGCTGAAAAACACGTTTTGAAAACTGTGTTGTTCCTGCCCTAAAAGTTACATGGTGGTGACCAAAGTTGCCAAAACGTGTTTATTTCTGCTGAAAAACACGATTTGACAATTTCTGAGCACTGGGGTTAAGGGCTGACTCAATGTGCTCTTCTGAGCCAGGCAGTTACACTGCGAATCTAAGGGCTGAGAAAAAGCGTTTATTTCGGGCTGAAAAACACGTTTTGAAAACTGTGCTGTTCCTGCCCTATAAGTTACATGGTGGTGACCAAAGTTGCCAAAACATGTTTATTTCTGCTGAAAAACACGTTTTGACAATTTCTGAGCACTGGGGTTAAGGGCTGACTCAGTGTGCTCTTCTGAGCCAGGCAGTTACACTGCGAATCTAAGGGCTGAGAAAAAGCGTTTATTTCGGGCTGAAAAACACGTTTTGAAAACTGTGTTGTTCCTACCCTATAAGTTACATGGGGGTTACCAAAGTTGCCAAAACATGTTTATTTCTGCTGAAAAACACGTTTTGACAATTTCTGTACACTGGGGTTAAGGGCTGACTCAATGTGCTCTTCTGAGCCAGGCAGTTACACTGCGATTCTAAGGGCTGACAAAACGCGTTTATTTCTGGCTGAAAAACACGTTTTGAAAACTGTGCTGTTCCTGCCCTATAAGTTACATGGTGGTGACCAAAGTTGCCAAAACATGTTTATTTCTGCTGAAAAACACGTTTTGACAATTTCTGAGCACTGGGGTTAAGGGCTGACTCAGTGTGCTCTTCTGAGCCAGGCAGTTACACTGCGAATCTAAGGGCTGAGAAAAAGCGTTTATTTCGGGCTGAAAAACACGTTTTGAAAACTGTGTTGTTCCTACCCTATAAGTTACATGGGGGTTACCAAAGTTGCCAAAACATGTTTATTTCTGCTGAAAAACACGTTTTGACAATTTCTGTACACTGGGGTTAAGGGCTGACTCAATGTGCTCTTCTGAGCCAGGCAGTTACACTGCGATTCTAAGGGCTGACAAAACGCGTTTATTTCGGGCTGAAAAACACGTTTTGAAAACTGTGCTGTTCCTGCCCTATAAGTTACATGGTGGTGACCAAAGTTGCCAAAACGTCTTTATTTCTGCTGAAAAACACGTTTTGACAATTTCTGAGCACTGGGGTTAAGGGCTGACTCAATGTGCTCTTCTGAGCCAGGCAGTTACACTGCGAATCTAAGGGCTGAGAAAAAGCGTTTATTTCGGGCTGAAAAACACGTTTTGAAAACTGTGTTGTTCCTACCCTATAAGTTACATGGGGGTTACCAAAGTTGCCAAAACATGTTTATTTCAGCTGAAAAACACGTTTTGACAATTTCTGTACACTGGGGTTAAGGGCTGACTCAATGTGCTCTTCTGAGCCAGGCAGTTACACAGCGATTCTAAGGGCTGACAAAACGCGTTTATTTCGGGCCGAAAAACACGTTTTGAAAACTGTGTTGTTCCTGCCCTATAAGTTACATGGGGGTTACCAAAGTTGCCAAAACATGTTTATTTCTGCTGAAAAACACGTTTTGACAATTTCTGTACACTGGGGTTAAGGGCTGACTCAATGTGCTCTTCTGAGCCAGGCAGTTACACTGCGATTCTAAGGGCTGACAAAACGCGTTTATTTCGGGCTGAAAAACACGTTTTGAAAACTGTGCTGTTCCTGCCCTATAAGTTACATGGTGGTGACCAAAGTTGCCAAAACGTCTTTATTTCTGCTGAAAAACACGTTTTGACAATTTCTGAGCACTGGGGTTAAGGGCTGACTCAATGTGCTCTTCTGAGCCAGGCAGTTACACTGCGAATCTAAGGGCTGAGAAAAAGCGTTTATCTCGGGCTGAAAAACACGTTTTGAAAACTGTGCTGTTCCTGCCCTATAAGTTACATGGTGGTGACCAAAGTTATCAAAACATGTTTATTTCTGCTGAAAAACACGTTTTGACAATTTCTGAGCACTGGGGTTAAGGGCTGACTCAGTGTGCTCTTCTGAGCCAGGCAGTTACACTGCGAATCTAAGGGATGAGAAAAAGCGTTTATTTCGGGCTGAAAAACACGTTTTGAAAACTGTGTTGTTCCTACCCTATAAGTTACATGGGGGTTACCAAAGTTGCCAAAACATGTTTATTTCTGCTGAAAAACACGTTTTGACAATTTCTGTAAACTGGGGTTAAGGGCTGACTCAATGTGCTCTTCTGAGCAAGGCAGTTACACTGCGATTCTAAGGGCTGACAAAACGCGTTTATTTCGGGCTGAAAAACACGTTTTGAAAACTGTGCTGTTCCTGCCCTATAAGTTACATGGTGGTGACCAAAGTTGCCAAAACGTCTTTATTTCTGCTGAAAAACACGTTTTGACAATTTCTGAGCACTGGGGTTAAGGGCTGACTCAATGTGCTCTTCTGAGCCAGGCAGTTACACTGCGAATCTAAGGGCTGAGAAAAAGCGTTTATTTCGGGCTGAAAAACACGTTTTGAAAACTGTGCTGTTCCTGCCCTGTAAGTTACATGGTGGTGACCAAAGTTGCCAAAACGTGTTTATTTCTGCTGAAAAACACATTTTGACAATTTCTGTACACTGGGGTTAAGTGCTGACTCAATGTGCTCTTCTGAGCCAGGCAGTTACACAGCGATTCTAAGGGCTGACAAAACGCGTTTATTTCGGGCTGAAAAACACGTTTTGAAAACTGTGTTGTTCCTGCCCTATAAGTTACATGGGGGTTACCAAAGTTGCCAAAACATGTTTATTTCTGCTGAAAAACACGTTTTGACAATTTCTGTACACTGGGGTTAAGGGCTGACTCAATGTGCTCTTCTGAGCCAGGCAGTTACACTGCGAATCTAAGGGCTGAGAAAAAGCGTTTATTTCGGGCTGAAAAACACGTTTTGAAAACTGTGCTGTTCCTGCCCTGTAAGTTACATGGTGGTGACCAAAGTTGCCAAAACGTGTTTATTTCTGCTGAAAAACACATTTTGACAATTTCTGTACACTGGGGTTAAGTGCTGACTCAATGTGCTCTTCTGAGCCAGGCAGTTACACAGCGATTCTAAGGGCTGACAAAACGCGTTTATTTCGGGCTGAAAAACACGTTTTGAAAACTGTGTTGTTCCTGCCCTATAAGTTACATGGGGGTTACCAAAGTTGCCAAAACATGTTTATTTCTGCTGAAAAACACGTTTTGACAATTTCTGTACACTGGGGTTAAGGGCTGACTCAATGTGCTCTTCTGAGCCAGGCAGTTACACTGCGAATCTAAGGGCTGAGAAAAAGCGTTTATTTCGGGCTGAAAAACACGTTTTGAAAACTGTGCTGTTCCTGCCCTGTAAGTTACATGGTGGTGACCAAAGTTGCCAAAACGTGTTTATTTCTGCTGAAAAACACATTTTGACAATTTCTGTACACTGGGGTTAAGTGCTGACTCAATGTGCTCTTCTGAGCCAGGCAGTTACACAGCGATTCTAAGGGCTGACAAAACGCGTTTATTTCGGGCTGAAAAACACGTTTTGAAAACTGTGTTGTTCCTACCCTATAAGTTACATGGGGGTTACCAAAGTTGCCAAAACATGTTTATTTCTGCTGAAAAACACGTTTTGACAATTTCTGAGCACTGGGGTTAAGGGCTGACTCAGTGTGCTCTTCTGAGCCAGGCAGTTACACTGCGAATCTAAGGGCTGAGAAAAAGCGTTTATTTCGGGCTGAAAAACACGTTTTGAAAACTGTGTTGTTCCTACCCTATAAGTTACATGGGGGGTACCAAAGTTGCCAAAACATGTTTATTTCTGCTGAAAAACACGTTTTGACAATTTCTGTACACTGGGGTTAAGGGCTGACTCAATGTGCTCTTCTGAGCCAGGCAGTTACACAGCGATTCTAAGGGCTGACAAAACGCGTTTATTTCGGGCTGAAAAACACGTTTTGAAAACTGTGCTGTTCCTGCCCTATAAGTTACATGGAGGTTACCAAAGTTGCCAAAACATGTTTATTTCTGCTGAAAAACACATTTTGACAATTTCTGTACACTGGGGTTAAGGGCTGACTCAATGTGCTCTTCTGAGCCAGGCAGTTACACAGCGATTCTAAGGGCTGACAAAACGCGTTTATTTCGGGCTGAAAAACACGTTTTGAAAACTGTGTTGTTCCTGCCCTATAAGTTACATGGTGGTGACCAAAGTTGCCAAAACGTCTTTATTTCTGCTGAAAAACACGTTTTGACAATTTCTGAGCACTGGGGTTAAGGGCTGACTCAATCTGCTCTTCTGAGCCAGGCAGTTACACTGCGAATCTAAGGGCTGAGAAAAAGCGTTTATTTCGGGCTGAAAAACACGTTTTGAAAACTGTGTTGTTCCTACCCTATAAGTTACATGGGGGTTACCAAAGTTGCCAAAACATGTTTATTTCAGCTGAAAAACACGTTTTGACAATTTCTGTACACTGGGGTTAAGGGCTGACTCAATGTGCTCTTCTGAGCCAGGCAGTTACACAGCGATTCTAAGGGCTGACAAAACGCGTTTATTTCGGGCCGAAAAACACGTTTTGAAAACTGTGTTGTTCCTGCCCTATAAGTTACATGGGGGTTACCAAAGTTGCCAAAACATGTTTATTTCTGCTGAAAAACACGTTTTGACAATTTCTGTACACTGGGGTTAAGGGCTGACTCAATGTGCTCTTCTGAGCCAGGCAGTTACACTGCGATTCTAAGGGCTGACAAAACGCGTTTATTTCGGGCTGAAAAACACGTTTTGAAAACTGTGCTGTTCCTGCCCTATAAGTTACATGGTGGTGACCAAAGTTGCCAAAACGTCTTTATTTCTGCTGAAAAACACGTTTTGACAATTTCTGAGCACTGGGGTTAAGGGCTGACTCAATGTGCTCTTCTGAGCCAGGCAGTTACACTGCGAATCTAAGGGCTGAGAAAAAGCGTTTATTTCGGGCTGAAAAACACGTTTTGAAAACTGTGCTGTTCCTGCCCTATAAGTTACATGGTGGTGACCAAAGTTATCAAAACATGTTTATTTCTGCTGAAAAACACGTTTTGACAATTTCTGAGCACTGGGGTTAAGGGCTGACTCAGTGTGCTCTTCTGAGCCAGGCAGTTACACTGCGAATCTAAGGGATGAGAAAAAGCGTTTATTTCGGGCTGAAAAACACGTTTTGAAAACTGTGTTGTTCCTACCCTATAAGTTACATGGGGGTTACCAAAGTTGCCAAAACATGTTTATTTCTGCTGAAAAACACGTTTTGACAATTTCTGTAAACTGGGGTTAAGGGCTGACTCAATGTGCTCTTCTGAGCAAGGCAGTTACACTGCGATTCTAAGGGCTGACAAAACGCGTTTATTTCGGGCTGAAAAACACGTTTTGAAAACTGTGCTGTTCCTGCCCTATAAGTTACATGGTGGTGACCAAAGTTGCCAAAACGTCTTTATTTCTGCTGAAAAACACGTTTTGACAATTTCTGAGCACTGGGGTTAAGGGCTGACTCAATGTGCTCTTCTGAGCCAGGCAGTTACACTGCGAATCTAAGGGCTGAGAAAAAGCGTTTATTTCGGGCTGAAAAACACGTTTTGAAAACTGTGCTGTTCCTGCCCTGTAAGTTACATGGTGGTGACCAAAGTTGCCAAAACGTGTTTATTTCTGCTGAAAAACACATTTTGACAATTTCTGTACACTGGGGTTAAGTGCTGACTCAATGTGCTCTTCTGAGCCAGGCAGTTACACAGCGATTCTAAGGGCTGACAAAACGCGTTTATTTCGGGCTGAAAAACACGTTTTGAAAACTGTGTTGTTCCTGCCCTATAAGTTACATGGGGGTTACCAAAGTTGCCAAAACATGTTTATTTCTGCTGAAAAACACGTTTTGACAATTTCTGTACACTGGGGTTAAGGGCTGACTCAATGTGCTCTTCTGAGCCAGGCAGTTACACTGCGAATCTAAGGGCTGAGAAAAAGCGTTTATTTCGGGCTGAAAAACACGTTTTGAAAACTGTGCTGTTCCTGCCCTGTAAGTTACATGGTGGTGACCAAAGTTGCCAAAACGTGTTTATTTCTGCTGAAAAACACATTTTGACAATTTCTGTACACTGGGGTTAAGTGCTGACTCAATGTGCTCTTCTGAGCCAGGCAGTTACACAGCGATTCTAAGGGCTGACAAAACGCGTTTATTTCGGGCTGAAAAACACGTTTTGAAAACTGTGTTGTTCCTACCCTATAAGTTACATGGGGGTTACCAAAGTTGCCAAAACATGTTTATTTCTGCTGAAAAACACGTTTTGACAATTTCTGAGCACTGGGGTTAAGGGCTGACTCAGTGTGCTCTTCTGAGCCAGGCAGTTACACTGCGAATCTAAGGGCTGAGAAAAAGCGTTTATTTCGGGCTGAAAAACACGTTTTGAAAACTGTGTTGTTCCTACCCTATAAGTTACATGGGGGGTACCAAAGTTGCCAAAACATGTTTATTTCTGCTGAAAAACACGTTTTGACAATTTCTGTACACTGGGGTTAAGGGCTGACTCAATGTGCTCTTCTGAGCCAGGCAGTTACACAGCGATTCTAAGGGCTGACAAAACGCGTTTATTTCGGGCTGAAAAACACGTTTTGAAAACTGTGCTGTTCCTGCCCTATAAGTTACATGGAGGTTACCAAAGTTGCCAAAACATGTTTATTTCTGCTGAAAAACACATTTTGACAATTTCTGTACACTGGGGTTAAGGGCTGACTCAATGTGCTCTTCTGAGCCAGGCAGTTACACAGCGATTCTAAGGGCTGACAAAACGCGTTTATTTCGGGCTGAAAAACACGTTTTGAAAACTGTGTTGTTCCTGCCCTAAAAGTTACATGGTGGTGACCAAAGTTGCCAAAACGTGTTTATTTCTGCTGAAAAACACGATTTGACAATTTCTGAGCACTGGGGTTAAGGGCTGACTCAATGTGCTCTTCTGAGCCAGGCAGTTACACTGCGAATCTAAGGGCTGAGAAAAAGCGTTTATTTCGGGCTGAAAAACACGTTTTGAAAACTGTGCTGTTCCTGCCCTATAAGTTACATGGTGGTGACCAAAGTTGCCAAAACATGTTTATTTCTGCTGAAAAACACGTTTTGACAATTTCTGAGCACTGGGGTTAAGGGCTGACTCAATCTGCTCTTCTGAGCCAGGCAGTTACACAGCGATTCTAAGGGCTGACAAAACGCGTTTATTTCGGGCTGAAAAACACGTTTTGAAAACTGTGTTGTTCCTGCCCTATAAGTTACATGGTGGTGACCAAAGTTGCCAAAACATGTTTATTTCTGCTGAAAAACACGTTTTGACAATTTCTGAGCACTGGGGTTAAGGGCTGACTCAGTGTGCTCTTCTGAGCCAGGCAGTTACACTGCGAATCTAAGGGCTGAGAAAAAGCGTTTATTTCGGGCTGAAAAACACGTTTTGAAAACTGTGTTGTTCCTACCCTATAAGTTACATGGGGGTTACCAAAGTTGCCAAAACATGTTTATTTCTGCTGAAAAACACGTTTTGACAATTTCTGTACACTGGGGTTAAGGGCTGACTCAATGTGCTCTTCTGAGCCAGGCAGTTACACTGCGATTCTAAGGGCTGACAAAACGCGTTTATTTCTGGCTGAAAAACACGTTTTGAAAACTGTGCTGTTCCTGCCCTATAAGTTACATGGTGGTGACCAAAGTTGCCAAAACATGTTTATTTCTGCTGAAAAACACGTTTTGACAATTTCTGAGCACTGGGGTTAAGGGCTGACTCAGTGTGCTCTTCTGAGCCAGGCAGTTACACTGCGAATCTAAGGGCTGAGAAAAAGCGTTTATTTCGGGCTGAAAAACACGTTTTGAAAACTGTGTTGTTCCTACCCTATAAGTTACATGGGGGTTACCAAAGTTGCCAAAACATGTTTATTTCTGCTGAAAAACACGTTTTGACAATTTCTGTACACTGGGGTTAAGGGCTGACTCAATGTGCTCTTCTGAGCCAGGCAGTTACACTGCGATTCTAAGGGCTGACAAAACGCGTTTATTTCGGGCTGAAAAACACGTTTTGAAAACTGTGCTGTTCCTGCCCTATAAGTTACATGGTGGTGACCAAAGTTGCCAAAACGTCTTTATTTCTGCTGAAAAACACGTTTTGACAATTTCTGAGCACTGGGGTTAAGGGCTGACTCAATGTGCTCTTCTGAGCCAGGCAGTTACACTGCGAATCTAAGGGCTGAGAAAAAGCGTTTATTTCGGGCTGAAAAACACGTTTTGAAAACTGTGTTGTTCCTACCCTATAAGTTACATGGGGGTTACCAAAGTTGCCAAAACATGTTTATTTCAGCTGAAAAACACGTTTTGACAATTTCTGTACACTGGGGTTAAGGGCTGACTCAATGTGCTCTTCTGAGCCAGGCAGTTACACAGCGATTCTAAGGGCTGACAAAACGCGTTTATTTCGGGCCGAAAAACACGTTTTGAAAACTGTGTTGTTCCTGCCCTATAAGTTACATGGGGGTTACCAAAGTTGCCAAAACATGTTTATTTCTGCTGAAAAACACGTTTTGACAATTTCTGTACACTGGGGTTAAGGGCTGACTCAATGTGCTCTTCTGAGCCAGGCAGTTACACTGCGATTCTAAGGGCTGACAAAACGCGTTTATTTCGGGCTGAAAAACACGTTTTGAAAACTGTGCTGTTCCTGCCCTATAAGTTACATGGTGGTGACCAAAGTTGCCAAAACGTCTTTATTTCTGCTGAAAAACACGTTTTGACAATTTCTGAGCACTGGGGTTAAGGGCTGACTCAATGTGCTCTTCTGAGCCAGGCAGTTACACTGCGAATCTAAGGGCTGAGAAAAAGCGTTTATCTCGGGCTGAAAAACACGTTTTGAAAACTGTGCTGTTCCTGCCCTATAAGTTACATGGTGGTGACCAAAGTTATCAAAACATGTTTATTTCTGCTGAAAAACACGTTTTGACAATTTCTGAGCACTGGGGTTAAGGGCTGACTCAGTGTGCTCTTCTGAGCCAGGCAGTTACACTGCGAATCTAAGGGATGAGAAAAAGCGTTTATTTCGGGCTGAAAAACACGTTTTGAAAACTGTGTTGTTCCTACCCTATAAGTTACATGGGGGTTACCAAAGTTGCCAAAACATGTTTATTTCTGCTGAAAAACACGTTTTGACAATTTCTGTAAACTGGGGTTAAGGGCTGACTCAATGTGCTCTTCTGAGCAAGGCAGTTACACTGCGATTCTAAGGGCTGACAAAACGCGTTTATTTCGGGCTGAAAAACACGTTTTGAAAACTGTGCTGTTCCTGCCCTATAAGTTACATGGTGGTGACCAAAGTTGCCAAAACGTCTTTATTTCTGCTGAAAAACACGTTTTGACAATTTCTGAGCACTGGGGTTAAGGGCTGACTCAATGTGCTCTTCTGAGCCAGGCAGTTACACTGCGAATCTAAGGGCTGAGAAAAAGCGTTTATTTCGGGCTGAAAAACACGTTTTGAAAACTGTGCTGTTCCTGCCCTGTAAGTTACATGGTGGTGACCAAAGTTGCCAAAACGTGTTTATTTCTGCTGAAAAACACATTTTGACAATTTCTGTACACTGGGGTTAAGTGCTGACTCAATGTGCTCTTCTGAGCCAGGCAGTTACACAGCGATTCTAAGGGCTGACAAAACGCGTTTATTTCGGGCTGAAAAACACGTTTTGAAAACTGTGTTGTTCCTGCCCTATAAGTTACATGGGGGTTACCAAAGTTGCCAAAACATGTTTATTTCTGCTGAAAAACACGTTTTGACAATTTCTGTACACTGGGGTTAAGGGCTGACTCAATGTGCTCTTCTGAGCCAGGCAGTTACACTGCGAATCTAAGGGCTGAGAAAAAGCGTTTATTTCGGGCTGAAAAACACGTTTTGAAAACTGTGCTGTTCCTGCCCTGTAAGTTACATGGTGGTGACCAAAGTTGCCAAAACGTGTTTATTTCTGCTGAAAAACACATTTTGACAATTTCTGTACACTGGGGTTAAGTGCTGACTCAATGTGCTCTTCTGAGCCAGGCAGTTACACAGCGATTCTAAGGGCTGACAAAACGCGTTTATTTCGGGCTGAAAAACACGTTTTGAAAACTGTGTTGTTCCTGCCCTATAAGTTACATGGGGGTTACCAAAGTTGCCAAAACATGTTTATTTCTGCTGAAAAACACGTTTTGACAATTTCTGTACACTGGGGTTAAGGGCTGACTCAATGTGCTCTTCTGAGCCAGGCAGTTACACTGCGAATCTAAGGGCTGAGAAAAAGCGTTTATTTCGGGCTGAAAAACACGTTTTGAAAACTGTGCTGTTCCTGCCCTGTAAGTTACATGGTGGTGACCAAAGTTGCCAAAACGTGTTTATTTCTGCTGAAAAACACATTTTGACAATTTCTGTACACTGGGGTTAAGTGCTGACTCAATGTGCTCTTCTGAGCCAGGCAGTTACACAGCGATTCTAAGGGCTGACAAAACGCGTTTATTTCGGGCTGAAAAACACGTTTTGAAAACTGTGTTGTTCCTACCCTATAAGTTACATGGGGGTTACCAAAGTTGCCAAAACATGTTTATTTCTGCTGAAAAACACGTTTTGACAATTTCTGAGCACTGGGGTTAAGGGCTGACTCAGTGTGCTCTTCTGAGCCAGGCAGTTACACTGCGAATCTAAGGGCTGAGAAAAAGCGTTTATTTCGGGCTGAAAAACACGTTTTGAAAACTGTGTTGTTCCTACCCTATAAGTTACATGGGGGGTACCAAAGTTGCCAAAACATGTTTATTTCTGCTGAAAAACACGTTTTGACAATTTCTGTACACTGGGGTTAAGGGCTGACTCAATGTGCTCTTCTGAGCCAGGCAGTTACACAGCGATTCTAAGGGCTGACAAAACGCGTTTATTTCGGGCTGAAAAACACGTTTTGAAAACTGTGCTGTTCCTGCCCTATAAGTTACATGGAGGTTACCAAAGTTGCCAAAACATGTTTATTTCTGCTGAAAAACACATTTTGACAATTTCTGTACACTGGGGTTAAGGGCTGACTCAATGTGCTCTTCTGAGCCAGGCAGTTACACAGCGATTCTAAGGGCTGACAAAACGCGTTTATTTCGGGCTGAAAAACACGTTTTGAAAACTGTGTTGTTCCTGCCCTAAAAGTTACATGGTGGTGACCAAAGTTGCCAAAACGTGTTTATTTCTGCTGAAAAACACGATTTGACAATTTCTGAGCACTGGGGTTAAGGGCTGACTCAATGTGCTCTTCTGAGCCAGGCAGTTACACAGCGATTCTAAGGGCTGACAAAACGCGTTTATTTCGGGCTGAAAAACACGTTTTGAAAACTGTGTTGTTCCTGCCCTATAAGTTACATGGTGGTGACCAAAGTTGCCAAAACATGTTTATTTCTGCTGAAAAACACGTTTTGACAATTTCTGAGCACTGGGGTTAAGGGCTGACTCAGTGTGCTCTTCTGAGCCAGGCAGTTACACTGCGAATCTAAGGGCTGAGAAAAAGCGTTTATTTCGGGCTGAAAAACACGTTTTGAAAACTGTGTTGTTCCTACCCTATAAGTTACATGGGGGTTACCAAAGTTGCCAAAACATGTTTATTTCTGCTGAAAAACACGTTTTGACAATTTCTGTACACTGGGGTTAAGGGCTGACTCAATGTGCTCTTCTGAGCCAGGCAGTTACACTGCGATTCTAAGGGCTGACAAAACGCGTTTATTTCGGGCTGAAAAACACGTTTTGAAAACTGTGCTGTTCCTGCCCTATAAGTTACATGGTGGTGACCAAAGTTGCCAAAACATGTTTATTTCTGCTGAAAAACACGTTTTGACAATTTCTGAGCACTGGGGTTAAGGGCTGACTCAGTGTGCTCTTCTGAGCCAGGCAGTTACACTGCGAATCTAAGGGCTGAGAAAAAGCGTTTATTTCGGGCTGAAAAACACGTTTTGAAAACTGTGTTGTTCCTACCCTATAAGTTACATGGGGGTTACCAAAGTTGCCAAAACATGTTTATTTCTGCTGAAAAACACGTTTTGACAATTTCTGTACACTGGGGTTAAGGGCTGACTCAATGTGCTCTTCTGAGCCAGGCAGTTACACTGCGATTCTAAGGGCTGACAAAACGCGTTTATTTCGGGCCGAAAAACACGTTTTGAAAACTGTGTTGTTCCTGCCCTATAAGTTACATGGGGGTTACCAAAGTTGCCAAAACATGTTTATTTCTGCTGAAAAACACGTTTTGACAATTTCTGTACACTGGGGTTAAGGGCTGACTCAATGTGCTCTTCTGAGCCAGGCAGTTACACTGCGATTCTAAGGGCTGACAAAACGCGTTTATTTCGGGCTGAAAAACACGTTTTGAAAACTGTGCTGTTCCTGCCCTATAAGTTACATGGTGGTGACCAAAGTTGCCAAAACGTCTTTATTTCTGCTGAAAAACACGTTTTGACAATTTCTGAGCACTGGGGTTAAGGGCTGACTCAATGTGCTCTTCTGAGCCAGGCAGTTACACTGCGAATCTAAGGGCTGAGAAAAAGCGTTTATCTCGGGCTGAAAAACACGTTTTGAAAACTGTGCTGTTCCTGCCCTATAAGTTACATGGTGGTGACCAAAGTTATCAAAACATGTTTATTTCTGCTGAAAAACACGTTTTGACAATTTCTGAGCACTGGGGTTAAGGGCTGACTCAGTGTGCTCTTCTGAGCCAGGCAGTTACACTGCGAATCTAAGGGATGAGAAAAAGCGTTTATTTCGGGCTGAAAAACACGTTTTGAAAACTGTGTTGTTCCTACCCTATAAGTTACATGGGGGTTACCAAAGTTGCCAAAACATGTTTATTTCTGCTGAAAAACACGTTTTGACAATTTCTGTAAACTGGGGTTAAGGGCTGACTCAATGTGCTCTTCTGAGCAAGGCAGTTACACTGCGATTCTAAGGGCTGACAAAACGCGTTTATTTCGGGCTGAAAAACACGTTTTGAAAACTGTGCTGTTCCTGCCCTATAAGTTACATGGTGGTGACCAAAGTTGCCAAAACGTCTTTATTTCTGCTGAAAAACACGTTTTGACAATTTCTGAGCACTGGGGTTAAGGGCTGACTCAATGTGCTCTTCTGAGCCAGGCAGTTACACTGCGAATCTAAGGGCTGAGAAAAAGCGTTTATTTCGGGCTGAAAAACACGTTTTGAAAACTGTGCTGTTCCTGCCCTGTAAGTTACATGGTGGTGACCAAAGTTGCCAAAACGTGTTTATTTCTGCTGAAAAACACATTTTGACAATTTCTGTACACTGGGGTTAAGTGCTGACTCAATGTGCTCTTCTGAGCCAGGCAGTTACACAGCGATTCTAAGGGCTGACAAAACGCGTTTATTTCGGGCTGAAAAACACGTTTTGAAAACTGTGTTGTTCCTGCCCTATAAGTTACATGGGGGTTACCAAAGTTGCCAAAACATGTTTATTTCTGCTGAAAAACACGTTTTGACAATTTCTGTACACTGGGGTTAAGGGCTGACTCAATGTGCTCTTCTGAGCCAGGCAGTTACACTGCGAATCTAAGGGCTGAGAAAAAGCGTTTATTTCGGGCTGAAAAACACGTTTTGAAAACTGTGCTGTTCCTGCCCTGTAAGTTACATGGTGGTGACCAAAGTTGCCAAAACGTGTTTATTTCTGCTGAAAAACACATTTTGACAATTTCTGTACACTGGGGTTAAGTGCTGACTCAATGTGCTCTTCTGAGCCAGGCAGTTACACAGCGATTCTAAGGGCTGACAAAACGCGTTTATTTCGGGCTGAAAAACACGTTTTGAAAACTGTGTTGTTCCTGCCCTATAAGTTACATGGGGGTTACCAAAGTTGCCAAAACATGTTTATTTCTGCTGAAAAACACGTTTTGACAATTTCTGTACACTGGGGTTAAAGGCTGACTCAATGTGCTCTTCTGAGCCAGGCAGTTACACTGCGAATCTAAGGGCTGAGAAAAAGCGTTTATTTCGGGCTGAAAAACACGTTTTGAAAACTGTGCTGTTCCTGCCCTGTAAGTTACATGGTGGTGACCAAAGTTGCCAAAACGTGTTTATTTCTGCTGAAAAACACATTTTGACAATTTCTGTACACTGGGGTTAAGTGCTGACTCAATGTGCTCTTCTGAGCCAGGCAGTTACACAGCGATTCTAAGGGCTGACAAAACGCGTTTATTTCGGGCTGAAAAACACGTTTTGAAAACTGTGTTGTTCCTACCCTATAAGTTACATGGGGGTTACCAAAGTTGCCAAAACATGTTTATTTCTGCTGAAAAACACGTTTTGACAATTTCTGAGCACTGGGGTTAAGGGCTGACTCAGTGTGCTCTTCTGAGCCAGGCAGTTACACTGCGAATCTAAGGGCTGAGAAAAAGCGTTTATTTCGGGCTGAAAAACACGTTTTGAAAACTGTGTTGTTCCTACCCTATAAGTTACATGGGGGGTACCAAAGTTGCCAAAACATGTTTATTTCTGCTGAAAAACACGTTTTGACAATTTCTGTACACTGGGGTTAAGGGCTGACTCAATGTGCTCTTCTGAGCCAGGCAGTTACACAGCGATTCTAAGGGCTGACAAAACGCGTTTATTTCGGGCTGAAAAACACGTTTTGAAAACTGTGCTGTTCCTGCCCTATAAGTTACATGGAGGTTACCAAAGTTGCCAAAACATGTTTATTTCTGCTGAAAAACACATTTTGACAATTTCTGTACACTGGGGTTAAGGGCTGACTCAATGTGCTCTTCTGAGCCAGGCAGTTACACAGCGATTCTAAGGGCTGACAAAACGCGTTTATTTCGGGCTGAAAAACACGTTTTGAAAACTGTGTTGTTCCTGCCCTAAAAGTTACATGGTGGTGACCAAAGTTGCCAAAACGTGTTTATTTCTGCTGAAAAACACGATTTGACAATTTCTGAGCACTGGGGTTAAGGGCTGACTCAATGTGCTCTTCTGAGCCAGGCAGTTACACAGCGATTCTAAGGGCTGACAAAACGCGTTTATTTCGGGCTGAAAAACACGTTTTGAAAACTGTGTTGTTCCTGCCCTATAAGTTACATGGTGGTGACCAAAGTTGCCAAAACATGTTTATTTCTGCTGAAAAACACGTTTTGACAATTTCTGAGCACTGGGGTTAAGGGCTGACTCAGTGTGCTCTTCTGAGCCAGGCAGTTACACTGCGAATCTAAGGGCTGAGAAAAAGCGTTTATTTCGGGCTGAAAAACACGTTTTGAAAACTGTGTTGTTCCTACCCTATAAGTTACATGGGGGTTACCAAAGTTGCCAAAACATGTTTATTTCTGCTGAAAAACACGTTTTGACAATTTCTGTACACTGGGGTTAAGGGCTGACTCAATGTGCTCTTCTGAGCCAGGCAGTTACACTGCGATTCTAAGGGCTGACAAAACGCGTTTATTTCGGGCTGAAAAACACGTTTTGAAAACTGTGCTGTTCCTGCCCTATAAGTTACATGGTGGTGACCAAAGTTGCCAAAACATGTTTATTTCTGCTGAAAAACACGTTTTGACAATTTCTGAGCACTGGGGTTAAGGGCTGACTCAGTGTGCTCTTCTGAGCCAGGCAGTTACACTGCGAATCTAAGGGCTGAGAAAAAGCGTTTATTTCGGGCTGAAAAACACGTTTTGAAAACTGTGTTGTTCCTACCCTATAAGTTACATGGGGGTTACCAAAGTTGCCAAAACATGTTTATTTCTGCTGAAAAACACGTTTTGACAATTTCTGTACACTGGGGTTAAGGGCTGACTCAATGTGCTCTTCTGAGCCAGGCAGTTACACTGCGATTCTAAGGGCTGACAAAACGCGTTTATTTCGGGCTGAAAAACACGTTTTGAAAACTGTGCTGTTCCTGCCCTATAAGTTACATGGTGGTGACCAAAGTTGCCAAAACGTCTTTATTTCTGCTGAAAACACGTTTTGACAATTTCTGAGCACTGGGGTTAAGGGCTGACTCAATGTGCTCTTCTGAGCCAGGCAGTTACACTGCGAATCTAAGGGCTGAGAAAAAGCGTTTATTTCGGGCTGAAAAACACGTTTTGAAAACTGTGTTGTTCCTACCCTATAAGTTACATGGGGGTTACCAAAGTTGCCAAAACATGTTTATTTCTGCTGAAAAACACGTTTTGACAATTTCTGTACACTGGGGTTAAGGGCTGACTCAATGTGCTCTTCTGAGCCAGGCAGTTACACAGCGATTCTAAGGGCTGACAAAACGCGTTTATTTCGGGCTGAAAAACACGTTTTGAAAACTGTGCTGTTCCTGCCCTATAAGTTACATGGTGGTGACCAAAGTTGCCAAAACGTCTTTATTTCTGCTGAAAAACACGTTTTGACAATTTCTGAGCACTGGGGTTAAGGGCTGACTCAATGTGCTCTTCTGTGCCAGGCAGTTACACTGCGAATCTAAGGGCTGAGAAAAAGCGTTTATTTCGTGCTGAAAAACACGTTTTGAAAACTGTGTTGTTCCTGCCCTAAAAGTTACATGGTGGTGACCAAAGTTGCCAAAACGTGTTTATTTCTGCTGAAAAACACGATTTGACAATTTCTGAGCACTGGGGTTAAGGGCTGACTCAATGTGCTCTTCTGAGCCAGGCAGTTACACTGCGAATCTAAGGGCTGAGAAAAAGCGTTTATTTCGGGCTGAAAAACACGTTTTGAAAACTGTGCTGTTCCTGCCCTATAAGTTACATGGTGGTGACCAAAGTTGCCAAAACGTCTTTATTTCTGCTGAAAAACACGTTTTGACAATTTCTGAGCACTGGGGTTAAGGGCTGACTCAATGTGCTCTTCTGAGCCAGGCAGTTACACTGCGAATCTAAGGGCTGAGAAAAAGCGTTTATTTCGGGCTGAAAAACACGTTTTGAAAACTGTGTTGTTCCTGCCCTATAAGTTACACGGGGGTTACCAAAGTTGCCAAAACATGTTTATTTCTGCTGAAAAACACGTTTTGACAATTTCTGTACACTGGGGTTAAGGGCTGACTCAATGTGCTCTTCTGAGCCAGGCAGTTACACAGCAATTCTAAAGGCTGACAAAACGCGTTTATTTCGGGCTGAAAAACACGTTTTGAAAACTGTGTTGTTCCTACCCTATAAGTTACATGGTGGTGACCAAAGTTGCCAAAACGTCTTTATTTCTGCTGAAAAACACGTTTTGACAATTTCTGAGCACTGGGGTTAAGGGCTGACTCAATCTGCTCTTCTGAGCCAGGCAGTTACACTGCGAATCTAAGGGCTGAGAAAAAGCGTTTATTTCGGGCTGAAAAACACGTTTTGAAAACTGTGTTGTTCCTACCCTATAAGTTACATGGGGGTTACCAAAGTTGCCAAAACATGTTTATTTCAGCTGAAAAACACGTTTTGACAATTTCTGTACACTGGGGTTAAGGGCTGACTCAATGTGCTCTTCTGAGCCAGGCAGTTACACAGCGATTCTAAGGGCTGACAAAACGCGTTTATTTCGGGCCGAAAAACACGTTTTGAAAACTGTGTTGTTCCTGCCCTATAAGTTACATGGGGGTTACCAAAGTTGCCAAAACATGTTTATTTCTGCTGAAAAACACGTTTTGACAATTTCTGTACACTGGGGTTAAGGGCTGACTCAATGTGCTCTTCTGAGCCAGGCAGTTACACTGCGATTCTAAGGGCTGACAAAACGCGTTTATTTCGGGCTGAAAAACACGTTTTGAAAACTGTGCTGTTCCTGCCCTATAAGTTACATGGTGGTGACCAAAGTTGCCAAAACGTCTTTATTTCTGCTGAAAAACACGTTTTGACAATTTCTGAGCACTGGGGTTAAGGGCTGACTCAATGTGCTCTTCTGAGCCAGGCAGTTACACTGCGAATCTAAGGGCTGAGAAAAAGCGTTTATTTCGGGCTGAAAAACACGTTTTGAAAACTGTGCTGTTCCTGCCCTATAAGTTACATGGTGGTGACCAAAGTTGCCAAAACATGTTTATTTCTGCTGAAAAACACGTTTTGACAATTTCTGAGCACTGGGGTTAAGGGCTGACTCAGTGTGCTCTTCTGAGCCAGGCAGTTACACTGCGAATCTAAGGGCTGAGAAAAAGCGTTTATTTCGGGCTGAAAAACACGTTTTGAAAACTGTGTTGTTCCTACCCTATAAGTTACATGGGGGTTACCAAAGTTGCCAAAACATGTTTATTTCTGCTGAAAAACACGTTTTGACAATTTCTGTACACTGGGGTTAAGGGCTGACTCAATGTGCTCTTCTGAGCCAGGCAGTTACACTGCGATTCTAAGGGCTGACAAAACGCGTTTATTTCGGGCTGAAAAACACGTTTTGAAAACTGTGCTGTTCCTGCCCTATAAGATACATGGTGGTGACCAAAGTTGCCAAAACGTCTTTATTTCTGCTGAAAAACACGTTTTGACAATTTCTGCACACTGGGGTTAAGGGCTGACTCAATGTGCTCTTCTGAGCCAGGCAGTTACACAGCGATTCTAAGGGCTGACAAAACGCGTTTATTTCGGGCTGAAAAACACGTTTTGAAAACTGTGCTGTTCCTGCCCTATAAGTTACATGGAGGTTACCAAAGTTGCCAAAACATGTTTATTTCTGCTGAAAAACACATTTTGACAATTTCTGTACACTGGGGTTAAGGGCTGACTCAATGTGCTCTTCTGAGCCAGGCAGTTACACAGCGATTCTAAGGGCTGACAAAACGCGTTTATTTCGGGCTGAAAAACACGTTTTGAAAACTGTGTTGTTCCTGCCCTAAAAGTTACATGGTGGTGACCAAAGTTGCCAAAACGTGTTTATTTCTGCTGAAAAACACGATTTGACAATTTCTGAGCACTGGGGTTAAGGGCTGACTCAATGTGCTCTTCTGAGCCAGGCAGTTACACAGCGATTCTAAGGGCTGACAAAACGCGTTTATTTCGGGCTGAAAAACACGTTTTGAAAACTGTGTTGTTCCTGCCCTATAAGTTACATGGTGGTGACCAAAGTTGCCAAAACATGTTTATTTCTGCTGAAAAACACGTTTTGACAATTTCTGAGCACTGGGGTTAAGGGCTGACTCAGTGTGCTCTTCTGAGCCAGGCAGTTACACTGCGAATCTAAGGGCTGAGAAAAAGCGTTTATTTCGGGCTGAAAAACACGTTTTGAAAACTGTGTTGTTCCTACCCTATAAGTTACATGGGGGTTACCAAAGTTGCCAAAACATGTTTATTTCTGCTGAAAAACACGTTTTGACAATTTCTGTACACTGGGGTTAAGGGCTGACTCAATGTGCTCTTCTGAGCCAGGCAGTTACACTGCGATTCTAAGGGCTGACAAAACGCGTTTATTTCGGGCTGAAAAACACGTTTTGAAAACTGTGCTGTTCCTGCCCTATAAGTTACATGGTGGTGACCAAAGTTGCCAAAACATGTTTATTTCTGCTGAAAAACACGTTTTGACAATTTCTGAGCACTGGGGTTAAGGGCTGACTCAGTGTGCTCTTCTGAGCCAGGCAGTTACACTGCGAATCTAAGGGCTGAGAAAAAGCGTTTATTTCGGGCTGAAAAACACGTTTTGAAAACTGTGTTGTTCCTACCCTATAAGTTACATGGGGGTTACCAAAGTTGCCAAAACATGTTTATTTCTGCTGAAAAACACGTTTTGACAATTTCTGTACACTGGGGTTAAGGGCTGACTCAATGTGCTCTTCTGAGCCAGGCAGTTACACTGCGATTCTAAGGGCTGACAAAACGCGTTTATTTCGGGCTGAAAAACACGTTTTGAAAACTGTGCTGTTCCTGCCCTATAAGTTACATGGTGGTGACCAAAGTTGCCAAAACGTCTTTATTTCTGCTGAAAACACGTTTTGACAATTTCTGAGCACTGGGGTTAAGGGCTGACTCAATGTGCTCTTCTGAGCCAGGCAGTTACACTGCGAATCTAAGGGCTGAGAAAAAGCGTTTATTTCGGGCTGAAAAACACGTTTTGAAAACTGTGTTGTTCCTACCCTATAAGTTACATGGGGGTTACCAAAGTTGCCAAAACATGTTTATTTCTGCTGAAAAACACGTTTTGACAATTTCTGTACACTGGGGTTAAGGGCTGACTCAATGTGCTCTTCTGAGCCAGGCAGTTACACAGCGATTCTAAGGGCTGACAAAACGCGTTTATTTCGGGCTGAAAAACACGTTTTGAAAACTGTGCTGTTCCTGCCCTATAAGTTACATGGTGGTGACCAAAGTTGCCAAAACGTCTTTATTTCTGCTGAAAAACACGTTTTGACAATTTCTGAGCACTGGGGTTAAGGGCTGACTCAATGTGCTCTTCTGTGCCAGGCAGTTACACTGCGAATCTAAGGGCTGAGAAAAAGCGTTTATTTCGTGCTGAAAAACACGTTTTGAAAACTGTGTTGTTCCTGCCCTAAAAGTTACATGGTGGTGACCAAAGTTGCCAAAACGTGTTTATTTCTGCTGAAAAACACGATTTGACAATTTCTGAGCACTGGGGTTAAGGGCTGACTCAATGTGCTCTTCTGAGCCAGGCAGTTACACTGCGAATCTAAGGGCTGAGAAAAAGCGTTTATTTCGGGCTGAAAAACACGTTTTGAAAACTGTGCTGTTCCTGCCCTATAAGTTACATGGTGGTGACCAAAGTTGCCAAAACGTCTTTATTTCTGCTGAAAAACACGTTTTGACAATTTCTGAGCACTGGGGTTAAGGGCTGACTCAATGTGCTCTTCTGAGCCAGGCAGTTACACTGCGAATCTAAGGGCTGAGAAAAAGCGTTTATTTCGGGCTGAAAAACACGTTTTGAAAACTGTGTTGTTCCTGCCCTATAAGTTACACGGGGGTTACCAAAGTTGCCAAAACATGTTTATTTCTGCTGAAAAACACGTTTTGACAATTTCTGTACACTGGGGTTAAGGGCTGACTCAATGTGCTCTTCTGAGCCAGGCAGTTACACAGCAATTCTAAAGGCTGACAAAACGCGTTTATTTCGGGCTGAAAAACACGTTTTGAAAACTGTGTTGTTCCTACCCTATAAGTTACATGGTGGTGACCAAAGTTGCCAAAACGTCTTTATTTCTGCTGAAAAACACGTTTTGACAATTTCTGAGCACTGGGGTTAAGGGCTGACTCAATCTGCTCTTCTGAGCCAGGCAGTTACACTGCGAATCTAAGGGCTGAGAAAAAGCGTTTATTTCGGGCTGAAAAACACGTTTTGAAAACTGTGTTGTTCCTACCCTATAAGTTACATGGGGGTTACCAAAGTTGCCAAAACATGTTTATTTCAGCTGAAAAACACGTTTTGACAATTTCTGTACACTGGGGTTAAGGGCTGACTCAATGTGCTCTTCTGAGCCAGGCAGTTACACAGCGATTCTAAGGGCTGACAAAACGCGTTTATTTCGGGCCGAAAAACACGTTTTGAAAACTGTGTTGTTCCTGCCCTATAAGTTACATGGGGGTTACCAAAGTTGCCAAAACATGTTTATTTCTGCTGAAAAACACGTTTTGACAATTTCTGTACACTGGGGTTAAGGGCTGACTCAATGTGCTCTTCTGAGCCAGGCAGTTACACTGCGATTCTAAGGGCTGACAAAACGCGTTTATTTCGGGCTGAAAAACACGTTTTGAAAACTGTGCTGTTCCTGCCCTATAAGTTACATGGTGGTGACCAAAGTTGCCAAAACGTCTTTATTTCTGCTGAAAAACACGTTTTGACAATTTCTGAGCACTGGGGTTAAGGGCTGACTCAATGTGCTCTTCTGAGCCAGGCAGTTACACTGCGAATCTAAGGGCTGAGAAAAAGCGTTTATTTCGGGCTGAAAAACACGTTTTGAAAACTGTGCTGTTCCTGCCCTATAAGTTACATGGTGGTGACCAAAGTTGCCAAAACATGTTTATTTCTGCTGAAAAACACGTTTTGACAATTTCTGAGCACTGGGGTTAAGGGCTGACTCAGTGTGCTCTTCTGAGCCAGGCAGTTACACTGCGAATCTAAGGGCTGAGAAAAAGCGTTTATTTCGGGCTGAAAAACACGTTTTGAAAACTGTGTTGTTCCTACCCTATAAGTTACATGGGGGTTACCAAAGTTGCCAAAACATGTTTATTTCTGCTGAAAAACACGTTTTGACAATTTCTGTACACTGGGGTTAAGGGCTGACTCAATGTGCTCTTCTGAGCCAGGCAGTTACACTGCGATTCTAAGGGCTGACAAAACGCGTTTATTTCGGGCTGAAAAACACGTTTTGAAAACTGTGCTGTTCCTGCCCTATAAGATACATGGTGGTGACCAAAGTTGCCAAAACGTCTTTATTTCTGCTGAAAAACACGTTTTGACAATTTCTGCACACTGGGGTTAAGGGCTGACTCAATGTGCTCTTCTGAGCCAGGCAGTTACACAGCGATTCTAAGGGCTGACAAAACGCGTTTATTTCGGGCTGAAAAACACGTTTTGAAAACTGTGTTGTTCCTGCCCTAAAAGTTACATGGTGGTTACCAAAGTTGCCAAAACGTGTTTATTTCTGCTGAAAAACACGATTTGACAATTTCTGCACACTGGGGTTAAGGGCTGACTCAATGTGCTCTTCTGAGCCAGGCAGTTACACAGCGATTCTAAGGGCTGACAAAACGCGTTTATTTCGGGCTGAAAAACACGTTTTGAAAACTGTGCTGTTCCTGCCCTATAAGTTACATGGTGGTGACCAAAGTTGCCAAAACGTCTTTATTTCTGCTGAAAAACACGTTTTGACAATTTCTGAGCACTGGGGTTAAGGGCTGACTCAATGTGCTCTTCTGTGCCAGGCAGTTACACTGCGAATCTAAGGGCTGAGAAAAAGCGTTTATTTCGGGCTGAAAAACACGTTTTGAAAACTGTGTTGTTCCTACCCTATAAGTTACATGGGGGTTACCAAAGTTGCCAAAACATGTTTATTTCTGCTGAAAAACACATTTTGACAATTTCTGTACACTGGGGTTAAGGGCTGACTCAATGTGCTCTTCTGAGCCAGGCAGTTACACAGCGATTCTAAGGGCTGACAAAACGCGTTTATTTCGGGCTGAAAAACACGTTTTGAAAACTGTGTTGTTCCTGCCCTAAAAGTTACATGGTGGTGACCAAAGTTGCCAAAACGTGTTTATTTCTGCTGAAAAACACGATTTGACAATTTCTGAGCACTGGGGTTAAGGGCTGACTCAATGTGCTCTTCTGAGCCAGGCAGTTACACTGCGAATCTAAGGGCTGAGAAAAAGCTTTTATTTCGGGCTGAAAAACACGTTTTGAAAACTGTGTTGTTCCTGCCCTATAAGTTACACGGGGGTTACCAAAGTTGCCAAAACATGTTTATTTCTGCTGAAAAACACGTTTTGACAATTTCTGTACACTGGGGTTAAGGGCTGACTCAATGTGCTCTTCTGAGCCAGGCAGTTACACTGCGATTCTAAGGGCTGACAAAACGCGTTTATTTCGGGCTGAAAAACACGTTTTGAAAACTGTGCTGTTCCTGCCCTATAAGTTACATGGTGGTGACCAAAGTTGCCAAAACGTCTTTATTTCTGCTGAAAAACACGTTTTGACAATTTCTGAGCACTGGGGTTAAGGGCTGACTCAATGTGCTCT
This sequence comes from Atractosteus spatula, assembly GCF_055471065.1. NCBI lineage: Eukaryota > Metazoa > Chordata > Actinopteri > Semionotiformes > Lepisosteidae > Atractosteus > Atractosteus spatula. Next base: position 133,232 of record NW_028296927.1, on the reverse strand, counting down.
TCTGTGCCAGGCAGTTACACTGCGAATCTAAGGGCTGAGAAAAAGCGTTTATTTCGGGCTGAAAAACACGTTTTGAAAACTGTGTTGTTCCTACCCTATAAGTTACATGGGGGTTACCAAAGTTGCCAAAACATGTTTATTTCTGCTGAAAAACACATTTTGACAATTTCTGTACACTGGGGTTAAGGGCTGACTCAATGTGCTCTTCTGAGCCAGGCAGTTACACAGCGATTCTAAGGGCTGACAAAACGCGTTTATTTCGGGCTGAAAAACACGTTTTGAAAACTGTGTTGTTCCTGCCCTAAAAGTTACATGGTGGTGACCAAAGTTGCCAAAACGTGTTTATTTCTGCTGAAAAACACGATTTGACAATTTCTGAGCACTGGGGTTAAGGGCTGACTCAATGTGCTCTTCTGAGCCAGGCAGTTACACAGCGATTCTAAGGGCTGACAAAACGCGTTTATTTCGGGCTGAAAAACACGTTTTGAAAACTGTGTTGTTCCTGCCCTATAAGTTACACGGGGGTTACCAAAGTTGCCAAAACATGTTTATTTCTGCTGAAAAACACGTTTTGACAATTTCTGTACACTGGGGTTAAGGGCTGACTCAATGTGCTCTTCTGAGCCAGGCAGTTACACAGCAATTCTAAAGGCTGACAAAACGCGTTTATTTCGGGCTGAAAAACACGTTTTGAAAACTGTGTTGTTCCTGCCCTATAAGTTACATGGTGGTGACCAAAGTTGCCAAAACGTCTTTATTTCTGCTGAAAAACACGTTTTGACAATTTCTGAGCACTGGGGTTAAGGGCTGACTCAATCTGCTCTTCTGAGCCAGGCAGTTACACTGCGAATCTAAGGGCTGAGAAAAAGCGTTTATTTCGGGCTGAAAAACACGTTTTGAAAACTGTGTTGTTCCTACCCTATAAGTTACATGGGGGTTACCAAAGTTGCCAAAACATGTTTATTTCAGCTGAAAAACACGTTTTGACAATTTCTGTACACTGGGGTTAAGGGCTGACTCAATGTGCTCTTCTGAGCCAGGCAGTTACACAGCGATTCTAAGGGCTGACAAAACGCGTTTATTTCGGGCCGAAAAACACGTTTTGAAAACTGTGTTGTTCCTGCCCTATAAGTTACATGGGGGTTACCAAAGTTGCCAAAACATGTTTATTTCTGCTGAAAAACACGTTTTGACAATTTCTGTACACTGGGGTTAAGGGCTGACTCAATGTGCTCTTCTGAGCCAGGCAGTTACACTGCGATTCTAAGGGCTGACAAAACGCGTTTATTTCGGGCTGAAAAACACGTTTTGAAAACTGTGCTGTTCCTGCCCTATAAGTTACATGGTGGTGACCAAAGTTGCCAAAACGTCTTTATTACTGCTGAAAAACACGTTTTGACAATTTCTGAGCACTGGGGTTAAGGGCTGACTCAATGTGCTCTTCTGAGCCAGGCAGTTACACTGCGAATCTAAGGGCTGAGAAAAAGCGTTTATTTCGGGCTGAAAAACACGTTTTGAAAACTGTGCTGTTCCTGCCCTATAAGTTACATGGTGGTGACCAAAGTTGCCAAAACATGTTTATTTCTGCTGAAAAACACGTTTTGACAATTTCTGAGCACTGGGGTTAAGGGCTGACTCAGTGTGCTCTTCTGAGCCAGGCAGTTACACTGCGAATCTAAGGGCTGAGAAAAAGCGTTTATTTCGGGCTGAAAAACACGTTTTGAAAACTGTGTTGTTCCTACCCTATAAGTTACATGGGGGTTACCAAAGTTGCCAAAACATGTTTATTTCTGCTGAAAAACACGTTTTGACAATTTCTGTACACTGGGGTTAAGGGCTGACTCAATGTGCTCTTCTGAGCCAGGCAGTTACACTGCGATTCTAAGGGCTGACAAAACGCGTTTATTTCGGGCTGAAAAACACGTTTTGAAAACTGTGCTGTTCCTGCCCTATAAGTTACATGGTGGTGACCAAAGTTGCCAAAACGTCTTTATTTCTGCTGAAAAACACGTTTTGACAATTTCTGCACACTGGGGTTAAGGGCTGACTCAATGTGCTCTTCTGAGCCAGGCAGTTACACAGCGATTCTAAGGGCTGACAAAACGCGTTTATTTCGGGCTGAAAAACACGTTTTGAAAACTGTGTTGTTCCTGCCCTATAAGTTACACGGGGGTTACCAAAGTTGCCAAAACATGTTTATTTCTGCTGAAAAACACGTTTTGACAATTTCTGTACACTGGGGTTAAGGGCTGACTCAATGTGCTCTTCTGAGCCAGGCAGTTACACAGCAATTCTAAAGGCTGACAAAACGCGTTTATTTCGGGCTGAAAAACACGTTTTGAAAACTGTGTTGTTCCTGCCCTATAAGTTACATGGTGGTGACCAAAGTTGCCAAAACGTCTTTATTTCTGCTGAAAAACACGTTTTGACAATTTCTGAGCACTGGGGTTAAGGGCTGACTCAATCTGCTCTTCTGAGCCAGGCAGTTACACTGCGAATCTAAGGGCTGAGAAAAAGCGTTTATTTCGGGCTGAAAAACACGTTTTGAAAACTGTGTTGTTCCTACCCTATAAGTTACATGGGGGTTACCAAAGTTGCCAAAACATGTTTATTTCAGCTGAAAAACACGTTTTGACAATTTCTGTACACTGGGGTTAAGGGCTGACTCAATGTGCTCTTCTGAGCCAGGCAGTTACACAGCGATTCTAAGGGCTGACAAAACGCGTTTATTTCGGGCCGAAAAACACGTTTTGAAAACTGTGTTGTTCCTGCCCTATAAGTTACATGGGGGTTACCAAAGTTGCCAAAACATGTTTATTTCTGCTGAAAAACACGTTTTGACAATTTCTGTACACTGGGGTTAAGGGCTGACTCAATGTGCTCTTCTGAGCCAGGCAGTTACACTGCGATTCTAAGGGCTGACAAAACGCGTTTATTTCGGGCTGAAAAACACGTTTTGAAAACTGTGCTGTTCCTGCCCTATAAGTTACATGGTGGTGACCAAAGTTGCCAAAACGTCTTTATTACTGCTGAAAAACACGTTTTGACAATTTCTGAGCACTGGGGTTAAGGGCTGACTCAATGTGCTCTTCTGAGCCAGGCAGTTACACTGCGAATCTAAGGGCTGAGAAAAAGCGTTTATTTCGGGCTGAAAAACACGTTTTGAAAACTGTGCTGTTCCTGCCCTATAAGTTACATGGTGGTGACCAAAGTTGCCAAAACATGTTTATTTCTGCTGAAAAACACGTTTTGACAATTTCTGAGCACTGGGGTTAAGGGCTGACTCAGTGTGCTCTTCTGAGCCAGGCAGTTACACTGCGAATCTAAGGGCTGAGAAAAAGCGTTTATTTCGGGCTGAAAAACACGTTTTGAAAACTGTGTTGTTCCTACCCTATAAGTTACATGGGGGTTACCAAAGTTGCCAAAACATGTTTATTTCTGCTGAAAAACACGTTTTGACAATTTCTGTACACTGGGGTTAAGGGCTGACTCAATGTGCTCTTCTGAGCCAGGCAGTTACACTGCGATTCTAAGGGCTGACAAAACGCGTTTATTTCGGGCTGAAAAACACGTTTTGAAAACTGTGCTGTTCCTGCCCTATAAGTTACATGGTGGTGACCAAAGTTGCCAAAACGTCTTTATTTCTGCTGAAAAACACGTTTTGACAATTTCTGCACACTGGGGTTAAGGGCTGACTCAATGTGCTCTTCTGAGCCAGGCAGTTACACAGCGATTCTAAGGGCTGACAAAACGCGTTTATTTCGGGCTGAAAAACACGTTTTGAAAACTGTGTTGTTCCTGCCCTAAAAGTTACATGGTGGTTACCAAAGTTGCCAAAACGTGTTTATTTCTGCTGAAAAACACGATTTGACAATTTCTGCACACTGGGGTTAAGGGCTGACTCAATGTGCTCTTCTGAGCCAGGCAGTTACACAGCGATTCTAAGGGCTGACAAAACGCGTTTATTTCGGGCTGAAAAACACGTTTTGAAAACTGTGCTGTTCCTGCCCTATAAGTTACATGGTGGTGACCAAAGTTGCCAAAACGTCTTTATTTCTGCTGAAAAACACGTTTTGACAATTTCTGAGCACTGGGGTTAAGGGCTGACTCAATGTGCTCTTCTGTGCCAGGCAGTTACACTGCGAATCTAAGGGCTGAGAAAAAGCGTTTATTTCGGGCTGAAAAACACGTTTTGAAAACTGTGTTGTTCCTACCCTATAAGTTACATGGGGGTTACCAAAGTTGCCAAAACATGTTTATTTCTGCTGAAAAACACATTTTGACAATTTCTGTACACTGGGGTTAAGGGCTGACTCAATGTGCTCTTCTGAGCCAGGCAGTTACACAGCGATTCTAAGGGCTGACAAAACGCGTTTATTTCGGGCTGAAAAACACGTTTTGAAAACTGTGTTGTTCCTGCCCTAAAAGTTACATGGTGGTGACCAAAGTTGCCAAAACGTGTTTATTTCTGCTGAAAAACACGTTTTGACAATTTCTGAGCACTGGGGTTAAGGGCTGACTCAATGTGCTCTTCTGAGCCAGGCAGTTACACTGCGAATCTAAGGGCTGAGAAAAAGCGTTTATTTCGGGCTGAAAAACACGTTTTGAAAACTGTGTTGTTCCTGCCCTATAAGTTACACGGGGGTTACCAAAGTTGCCAAAACATGTTTATTTCTGCTGAAAAACACGTTTTGACAATTTCTGTACACTGGGGTTAAGGGCTGACTCAATGTGCTCTTCTGAGCCAGGCAGTTACACTGCGATTCTAAGGGCTGACAAAACGCGTTTATTTCGGGCTGAAAAACACGTTTTGAAAACTGTGCTGTTCCTGCCCTATAAGTTACATGGTGGTGACCAAAGTTGCCAAAACGTCTTTATTTCTGCTGAAAAACACGTTTTGACAATTTCTGAGCACTGGGGTTAAGGGCTGACTCAATGTGCTCTTCTGAGCCAGGCAGTTACACTGCGAATCTAAGGGCTGAGAAAAAGCGTTTATTTCGGGCTGAAAAACACGTTTTGAAAACTGTGTTGTTCCTACCCTATAAGTTACATGGGGGTTACCAAAGTTGCCAAAACATGTTTATTTCTGCTGAAAAACACGTTTTGACAATTTCTGTACACTGGGGTTAAGGGCTGACTCAATGTGCTCTTCTGAGCCAGGCAGTTACACAGCGATTCTAAGGGCTGACAAAACGCGTTTATTTCGGGCTGAAAAACACGTTTTGAAAACTGTGCTGTTCCTGCCCTATAAGTTACATGGTGGTGACCAAAGTTGCCAAAACGTCTTTATTTCTGCTGAAAAACACGTTTTGACAATTTCTGAGCACTGGGGTTAAGGGCTGACTCAATGTGCTCTTCTGTGCCAGGCAGTTACACTGCGAATCTAAGGGCTGAGAAAAAGCGTTTATTTCGGGCTGAAAAACACGTTTTGAAAACTGTGTTGTTCCTACCCTATAAGTTACATGGGGGTTACCAAAGTTGCCAAAACATGTTTATTTCTGCTGAAAAACACATTTTGACAATTTCTGTACACTGGGGTTAAGGGCTGACTCAATGTGCTCTTCTGAGCCAGGCAGTTACACAGCGATTCTAAGGGCTGACAAAACGCGTTTATTTCGGGCTGAAAAACACGTTTTGAAAACTGTGTTGTTCCTGCCCTAAAAGTTACATGGTGGTGACCAAAGTTGCCAAAACGTGTTTATTTCTGCTGAAAAACACGATTTGACAATTTCTGAGCACTGGGGTTAAGGGCTGACTCAATGTGCTCTTCTGAGCCAGGCAGTTACACTGCGAATCTAAGGGCTGAGAAAAAGCGTTTATTTCGGGCTGAAAAACACGTTTTGAAAACTGTGCTGTTCCTGCCCTATAAGTTACATGGTGGTGACCAAAGTTGCCAAAACGTCTTTATTTCTGCTGAAAAACACGTTTTGACAATTTCTGAGCACTGGGGTTAAGGGCTGACTCAATGTGCTCTTCTGAGCCAGGCAGTTACACTGCGAATCTAAGGGCTGAGAAAAAGCTTTTATTTCGGGCTGAAAAACACGTTTTGAAAACTGTGTTGTTCCTGCCCTATAAGTTACACGGGGGTTACCAAAGTTGCCAAAACATGTTTATTTCTGCTGAAAAACACGTTTTGACAATTTCTGTACACTGGGGTTAAGGGCTGACTCAATGTGCTCTTCTGAGCCAGGCAGTTACACTGCGATTCTAAGGGCTGACAAAACGCGTTTATTTCGGGCTGAAAAACACGTTTTGAAAACTGTGCTGTTCCTGCCCTATAAGTTACATGGTGGTGACCAAAGTTGCCAAAACGTCTTTATTTCTGCTGAAAAACACGTTTTGACAATTTCTGAGCACTGGGGTTAAGGGCTGACTCAATGTGCTCTTCTGTGCCAGGCAGTTACACTGCGAATCTAAGGGCTGAGAAAAAGCGTTTATTTCGGGCTGAAAAACACGTTTTGAAAACTGTGTTGTTCCTACCCTATAAGTTACATGGGGGTTACCAAAGTTGCCAAAACATGTTTATTTCTGCTGAAAAACACATTTTGACAATTTCTGTACACTGGGGTTAAGGGCTGACTCAATGTGCTCTTCTGAGCCAGGCAGTTACACAGCGATTCTAAGGGCTGACAAAACGCGTTTATTTCGGGCTGAAAAACACGTTTTGAAAACTGTGTTGTTCCTGCCCTATAAGTTACATGGTGGTGACCAAAGTTGCCAAAACGTCTTTATTTCTGCTGAAAAACACGTTTTGACAATTTCTGAGCACTGGGGTTAAGGGCTGACTCAATCTGCTCTTCTGAGCCAGGCAGTTACACTGCGAATCTAAGGGCTGAGAAAAAGCGTTTATTTCGGGCTGAAAAACACGTTTTGAAAACTGTGTTGTTCCTACCCTATAAGTTACATGGGGGTTACCAAAGTTGCCAAAACATGTTTATTTCAGCTGAAAAACACGTTTTGACAATTTCTGTACACTGGGGTTAAGGGCTGACTCAATGTGCTCTTCTGAGCCAGGCAGTTACACAGCGATTCTAAGGGCTGACAAAACGCGTTTATTTCGGGCCGAAAAACACGTTTTGAAAACTGTGTTGTTCCTGCCCTATAAGTTACATGGGGGTTACCAAAGTTGCCAAAACATGTTTATTTCTGCTGAAAAACACGTTTTGACAATTTCTGTACACTGGGGTTAAGGGCTGACTCAATGTGCTCTTCTGAGCCAGGCAGTTACACTGCGATTCTAAGGGCTGACAAAACGCGTTTATTTCGGGCTGAAAAACACGTTTTGAAAACTGTGCTGTTCCTGCCCTATAAGTTACATGGTGGTGACCAAAGTTGCCAAAACGTCTTTATTACTGCTGAAAAACACGTTTTGACAATTTCTGAGCACTGGGGTTAAGGGCTGACTCAATGTGCTCTTCTGAGCCAGGCAGTTACACTGCGAATCTAAGGGCTGAGAAAAAGCGTTTATTTCGGGCTGAAAAACACGTTTTGAAAACTGTGCTGTTCCTGCCCTATAAGTTACATGGTGGTGACCAAAGTTGCCAAAACATGTTTATTTCTGCTGAAAAACACGTTTTGACAATTTCTGAGCACTGGGGTTAAGGGCTGACTCAGTGTGCTCTTCTGAGCCAGGCAGTTACACTGCGAATCTAAGGGCTGAGAAAAAGCGTTTATTTCGGGCTGAAAAACACGTTTTGAAAACTGTGTTGTTCCTACCCTATAAGTTACATGGGGGTTACCAAAGTTGCCAAAACATGTTTATTTCTGCTGAAAAACACGTTTTGACAATTTCTGTACACTGGGGTTAAGGGCTGACTCAATGTGCTCTTCTGAGCCAGGCAGTTACACTGCGATTCTAAGGGCTGACAAAACGCGTTTATTTCGGGCTGAAAAACACGTTTTGAAAACTGTGCTGTTCCTGCCCTATAAGTTACATGGTGGTGACCAAAGTTGCCAAAACGTCTTTATTTCTGCTGAAAAACACGTTTTGACAATTTCTGCACACTGGGGTTAAGGGCTGACTCAATGTGCTCTTCTGAGCCAGGCAGTTACACAGCGATTCTAAGGGCTGACAAAACGCGTTTATTTCGGGCTGAAAAACACGTTTTGAAAACTGTGTTGTTCCTGCCCTAAAAGTTACATGGTGGTTACCAAAGTTGCCAAAACGTGTTTATTTCTGCTGAAAAACACGATTTGACAATTTCTGCACACTGGGGTTAAGGGCTGACTCAATGTGCTCTTCTGAGCCAGGCAGTTACACAGCGATTCTAAGGGCTGACAAAACGCGTTTATTTCGGGCTGAAAAACACGTTTTGAAAACTGTGCTGTTCCTGCCCTATAAGTTACATGGTGGTGACCAAAGTTGCCAAAACGTCTTTATTTCTGCTGAAAAACACGTTTTGACAATTTCTGAGCACTGGGGTTAAGGGCTGACTCAATGTGCTCTTCTGTGCCAGGCAGTTACACTGCGAATCTAAGGGCTGAGAAAAAGCGTTTATTTCGGGCTGAAAAACACGTTTTGAAAACTGTGTTGTTCCTACCCTATAAGTTACATGGGGGTTACCAAAGTTGCCAAAACATGTTTATTTCTGCTGAAAAACACATTTTGACAATTTCTGTACACTGGGGTTAAGGGCTGACTCAATGTGCTCTTCTGAGCCAGGCAGTTACACAGCGATTCTAAGGGCTGACAAAACGCGTTTATTTCGGGCTGAAAAACACGTTTTGAAAACTGTGTTGTTCCTGCCCTAAAAGTTACATGGTGGTGACCAAAGTTGCCAAAACGTGTTTATTTCTGCTGAAAAACACGTTTTGACAATTTCTGAGCACTGGGGTTAAGGGCTGACTCAATGTGCTCTTCTGAGCCAGGCAGTTACACTGCGAATCTAAGGGCTGAGAAAAAGCGTTTATTTCGGGCTGAAAAACACGTTTTGAAAACTGTGTTGTTCCTGCCCTATAAGTTACACGGGGGTTACCAAAGTTGCCAAAACATGTTTATTTCTGCTGAAAAACACGTTTTGACAATTTCTGTACACTGGGGTTAAGGGCTGACTCAATGTGCTCTTCTGAGCCAGGCAGTTACACTGCGATTCTAAGGGCTGACAAAACGCGTTTATTTCGGGCTGAAAAACACGTTTTGAAAACTGTGCTGTTCCTGCCCTATAAGTTACATGGTGGTGACCAAAGTTGCCAAAACGTCTTTATTTCTGCTGAAAAACACGTTTTGACAATTTCTGAGCACTGGGGTTAAGGGCTGACTCAATGTGCTCTTCTGAGCCAGGCAGTTACACTGCGAATCTAAGGGCTGAGAAAAAGCGTTTATTTCGGGCTGAAAAACACGTTTTGAAAACTGTGTTGTTCCTACCCTATAAGTTACATGGGGGTTACCAAAGTTGCCAAAACATGTTTATTTCTGCTGAAAAACACGTTTTGACAATTTCTGTACACTGGGGTTAAGGGCTGACTCAATGTGCTCTTCTGAGCCAGGCAGTTACACAGCGATTCTAAGGGCTGACAAAACGCGTTTATTTCGGGCTGAAAAACACGTTTTGAAAACTGTGCTGTTCCTGCCCTATAAGTTACATGGTGGTGACCAAAGTTGCCAAAACGTCTTTATTTCTGCTGAAAAACACGTTTTGACAATTTCTGAGCACTGGGGTTAAGGGCTGACTCAATGTGCTCTTCTGTGCCAGGCAGTTACACTGCGAATCTAAGGGCTGAGAAAAAGCGTTTATTTCGGGCTGAAAAACACGTTTTGAAAACTGTGTTGTTCCTACCCTATAAGTTACATGGAGGTTACCAAAGTTGCCAAAACATGTTTATTTCTGCTGAAAAACACATTTTGACAATTTCTGTACACTGGGGTTAAGGGCTGACTCAATGTGCTCTTCTGAGCCAGGCAGTTACACAGCGATTCTAAGGGCTGACAAAACGCGTTTATTTCGGGCTGAAAAACACGTTTTGAAAACTGTGTTGTTCCTGCCCTAAAAGTTACATGGTGGTGACCAAAGTTGCCAAAACGTGTTTATTTCTGCTGAAAAAGACGATTTGACAATTTCTGAGCACTGGGGTTAAGGGCTGACTCAATGTGCTCTTCTGAGCCAGGCAGTTACACAGCGATTCTAAGGGCTGACAAAACGCGTTTATTTCGGGCTGAAAAACACGTTTTGAAAACTGTGTTGTTCCTGCCCTATAAGTTACATGGTGGTGACCAAAGTTGCCAAAACATGTTTATTTCTGCTGAAAAACACGTTTTGACAATTTCTGAGCACTGGGGTTAAGGGCTGACTCAGTGTGCTCTTCTGAGCCAGGCAGTTACACTGCGAATCTAAGGGCTGAGAAAAAGCGTTTATTTCGGGCTGAAAAACACGTTTTGAAAACTGTGTTGTTCCTACCCTATAAGTTACATGGGGGTTACCAAAGTTGCCAAAACATGTTTATTTCTGCTGAAAAACACGTTTTGACAATTTCTGTACACTGGGGTTAAGGGCTGACTCAATGTGCTCTTCTGAGCCAGGCAGTTACACTGCGATTCTAAGGGCTGACAAAACGCGTTTATTTCGGGCTGAAAAACACGTTTTGAAAACTGTGCTGTTCCTGCCCTATAAGTTACATGGTGGTGACCAAAGTTGCCAAAACATGTTTATTTCTGCTGAAAAACACGTTTTGACAATTTCTGAGCACTGGGGTTAAGGGCTGACTCAGTGTGCTCTTCTGAGCCAGGCAGTTACACTGCGAATCTAAGGGCTGAGAAAAAGCGTTTATTTCGGGCTGAAAAACACGTTTTGAAAACTGTGTTGTTCCTACCCTATAAGTTACATGGGGGTTACCAAAGTTGCCAAAACATGTTTATTTCAGCTGAAAAACACGTTTTGACAATTTCTGTACACTGGGGTTAAGGGCTGACTCAATGTGCTCTTCTGAGCCAGGCAGTTACACAGCGATTCTAAGGGCTGACAAAACGCGTTTATTTCGGGCCGAAAAACACGTTTTGAAAACTGTGTTGTTCCTGCCCTATAAGTTACATGGGGGTTACCAAAGTTGCCAAAACATGTTTATTTCTGCTGAAAAACACGTTTTGACAATTTCTGTACACTGGGGTTAAGGGCTGACTCAATGTGCTCTTCTGAGCCAGGCAGTTACACTGCGATTCTAAGGGCTGACAAAACGCGTTTATTTCGGGCTGAAAAACACGTTTTGAAAACTGTGCTGTTCCTGCCCTATAAGTTACATGGTGGTGACCAAAGTTGCCAAAACGTCTTTATTTCTGCTGAAAAACACGTTTTGACAATTTCTGAGCACTGGGGTTAAGGGCTGACTCAATGTGCTCTTCTGAGCCAGGCAGTTACACTGCGAATCTAAGGGCTGAGAAAAAGCGTTTATTTCGGGCTGAAAAACACGTTTTGAAAACTGTGCTGTTCCTGCCCTATAAGTTACATGGTGGTGACCAAAGTTGCCAAAACATGTTTATTTCTGCTGAAAAACACGTTTTGACAATTTCTGAGCACTGGGGTTAAGGGCTGACTCAGTGTGCTCTTCTGAGCCAGGCAGTTACACTGCGAATCTAAGGGCTGAGAAAAAGCGTTTATTTCGGGCTGAAAAACACGTTTTGAAAACTGTGTTGTTCCTACCCTATAAGTTACATGGGGGTTACCAAAGTTGCCAAAACATGTTTATTTCTGCTGAAAAACACGTTTTGACAATTTCTGTACACTGGGGTTAAGGGCTGACTCAATGTGCTCTTCTGAGCCAGGCAGTTACACTGCGATTCTAAGGGCTGACAAAACGCGTTTATTTCGGGCTGAAAAACACGTTTTGAAAACTGTGCTGTTCCTGCCCTATAAGTTACATGGTGGTGACCAAAGTTGCCAAAACGTCTTTATTTCTGCTGAAAAACACGTTTTGACAATTTCTGCACACTGGGGTTAAGGGCTGACTCAATGTGCTCTTCTGAGCCAGGCAGTTACACAGCGATTCTAAGGGCTGACAAAACGCGTTTATTTCGGGCTGAAAAACACGTTTTGAAAACTGTGTTGTTCCTGCCCTAAAAGTTACATGGTGGTTACCAAAGTTGCCAAAACGTGTTTATTTCTGCTGAAAAACACGATTTGACAATTTCTGCACACTGGGGTTAAGGGCTGACTCAATGTGCTCTTCTGAGCCAGGCAGTTACACAGCGATTCTAAGGGCTGACAAAACGCGTTTATTTCGGGCTGAAAAACACGTTTTGAAAACTGTGCTGTTCCTGCCCTATAAGTTACATGGTGGTGACCAAAGTTGCCAAAACGTCTTTATTTCTGCTGAAAAACACGTTTTGACAATTTCTGAGCACTGGGGTTAAGGGCTGACTCAATGTGCTCTTCTGAGCCAGGCAGTTACACAGCGATTCTAAGGGCTGACAAAACGCGTTTATTTCGGGCTGAAAAACACGTTTTGAAAACTGTGTTGTTCCTGCCCTATAAGTTACATGGTGGTGACCAAAGTTGCCAAAACGTGTTTATTTCTGCTGAAAAACACGTTTTGACAATTTCTGAGCACTGGGGTTAAGGGCTGACTCAGTGTGCTCTTCTGAGCCAGGCAGTTACACAGCGATTCTAAGGGCTGACAAAACGCGTTTATTTCGGGCTGAAAAACACGTTTTGAAAACTGTGTTGTTCCTGCCCTATAAGTTACATGGTGGTGACCAAAGTTACCAAAACGTGTTTATTTCTGCTGAAAAACACGTTTTGACAATTTCTGAGCACTGGGGTTAAGGGCTGACTCAGTGTGCTCTTCTGAGCCAGGCAGTTACACTGCGAATCTAAGGGCTGAGAAAAAGCGTTTATTTCGGGCTGAAAAACACGTTTTGAAAACTGTGTTGTTCCTACCCTATAAGTTACATGGGGGTTACCAAAGTTGCCAAAACATGTTTATTTCTGCTGAAAAACACGTTTTGACAATTTCTGTAAACTGGGGTTAAGGGCTGACTCAATGTGCTCTTCTGAGCCAGGCAGTTACACTGCGATTCTAAGGGCTGACAAAACGCGTTTATTTCGGGCTGAAAAACACGTTTTGAAAACTGTGCTGTTCCTGCCCTATAAGTTACATGGTGGTGACCAAAGTTGCCAAAACATGTTTATTTCTGCTGAAAAACACGTTTTGACAATTTCTGAGCACTGGGGTTAAGGGCTGACTCAGTGTGCTCTTCTGAGCCAGGCAGTTACACTGCGAATCTAAGGGCTGAGAAAAAGCGTTTATTTCGGGCTGAAAAACACGTTTTGAAAACTGTGTTGTTCCTACCCTATAAGTTACATGGGGGTTACCAAAGTTGCCAAAACATGTTTATTTCTGCTGAAAAACACGTTTTGACAATTTCTGTACACTGGGGTTAAGGGCTGACTCAATGTGCTCTTCTGAGCCAGGCAGTTACACTGCGATTCTAAGGGCTGACAAAACGCGTTTATTTCGGGCTGAAAAACACGTTTTGAAAACTGTGCTGTTCCTGCCCTATAAGTTACATGGTGGTGACCAAAGTTGCCAAAACGTCTTTATTTCTGCTGAAAAACACGTTTTGACAATTTCTGAGCACTGGGGTTAAGGGCTGACTCAATGTGCTCTTCTGAGCCAGGCAGTTACACTGCGAATCTAAGGGCTGAGAAAAAGCGTTTATTTCGGGCTGAAAAACACGTTTTGAAAACTGTGTTGTTCCTACCCTATAAGTTACATGGGGGTTACCAAAGTTGCCAAAACATGTTTATTTCTGCTGAAAAACACGTTTTGACAATTTCTGTACACTGGGGTTAAGGGCTGACTCAATGTGCTCTTCTGAGCCAGGCAGTTACACAGCGATTCTAAGGGCTGACAAAACGCGTTTATTTCGGGCTGAAAAACACGTTTTGAAAACTGTGCTGTTCCTGCCCTATAAGTTACATGGTGGTGACCAAAGTTGCCAAAACGTCTTTATTTCTGCTGAAAAACACGTTTTGACAATTTCTGAGCACTGGGGTTAAGGGCTGACTCAATGTGCTCTTCTGTGCCAGGCAGTTACACTGCGAATCTAAGGGCTGAGAAAAAGCGTTTATTTCGGGCTGAAAAACACGTTTTGAAAACTGTGTTGTTCCTACCCTATAAGTTACATGGAGGTTACCAAAGTTGCCAAAACATGTTTATTTCTGCTGAAAAACACATTTTGACAATTTCTGTACACTGGGGTTAAGGGCTGACTCAATGTGCTCTTCTGAGCCAGGCAGTTACACAGCGATTCTAAGGGCTGACAAAACGCGTTTATTTCGGGCTGAAAAACACGTTTTGAAAACTGTGTTGTTCCTGCCCTAAAAGTTACATGGTGGTGACCAAAGTTGCCAAAACGTGTTTATTTCTGCTGAAAAAGACGATTTGACAATTTCTGAGCACTGGGGTTAAGGGCTGACTCAATGTGCTCTTCTGAGCCAGGCAGTTACACAGCGATTCTAAGGGCTGACAAAACGCGTTTATTTCGGGCTGAAAAACACGTTTTGAAAACTGTGTTGTTCCTGCCCTATAAGTTACATGGTGGTGACCAAAGTTGCCAAAACATGTTTATTTCTGCTGAAAAACACGTTTTGACAATTTCTGAGCACTGGGGTTAAGGGCTGACTCAGTGTGCTCTTCTGAGCCAGGCAGTTACACTGCGAATCTAAGGGCTGAGAAAAAGCGTTTATTTCGGGCTGAAAAACACGTTTTGAAAACTGTGTTGTTCCTACCCTATAAGTTACATGGGGGTTACCAAAGTTGCCAAAACATGTTTATTTCTGCTGAAAAACACGTTTTGACAATTTCTGTACACTGGGGTTAAGGGCTGACTCAATGTGCTCTTCTGAGCCAGGCAGTTACACTGCGATTCTAAGGGCTGACAAAACGCGTTTATTTCGGGCTGAAAAACACGTTTTGAAAACTGTGCTGTTCCTGCCCTATAAGTTACATGGTGGTGACCAAAGTTGCCAAAACATGTTTATTTCTGCTGAAAAACACGTTTTGACAATTTCTGAGCACTGGGGTTAAGGGCTGACTCAGTGTGCTCTTCTGAGCCAGGCAGTTACACTGCGAATCTAAGGGCTGAGAAAAAGCGTTTATTTCGGGCTGAAAAACACGTTTTGAAAACTGTGTTGTTCCTACCCTATAAGTTACATGGGGGTTACCAAAGTTGCCAAAACATGTTTATTTCAGCTGAAAAACACGTTTTGACAATTTCTGTACACTGGGGTTAAGGGCTGACTCAATGTGCTCTTCTGAGCCAGGCAGTTACACAGCGATTCTAAGGGCTGACAAAACGCGTTTATTTCGGGCCGAAAAACACGTTTTGAAAACTGTGTTGTTCCTGCCCTATAAGTTACATGGGGGTTACCAAAGTTGCCAAAACATGTTTATTTCTGCTGAAAAACACGTTTTGACAATTTCTGTACACTGGGGTTAAGGGCTGACTCAATGTGCTCTTCTGAGCCAGGCAGTTACACTGCGATTCTAAGGGCTGACAAAACGCGTTTATTTCGGGCTGAAAAACACGTTTTGAAAACTGTGCTGTTCCTGCCCTATAAGTTACATGGTGGTGACCAAAGTTGCCAAAACGTCTTTATTACTGCTGAAAAACACGTTTGGACAATTTCTGAGCACTGGGGTTAAGGGCTGACTCAATGTGCTCTTCTGAGCCAGGCAGTTACACTGCGAATCTAAGGGCTGAGAAAAAGCGTTTATTTCGGGCTGAAAAACACGTTTTGAAAACTGTGCTGTTCCTGCCCTATAAGTTACATGGTGGTGACCAAAGTTGCCAAAACATGTTTATTTCTGCTGAAAAACACGTTTTGACAATTTCTGAGCACTGGGGTTAAGGGCTGACTCAGTGTGCTCTTCTGAGCCAGGCAGTTACACTGCGAATCTAAGGGCTGAGAAAAAGCGTTTATTTCGGGCTGAAAAACACGTTTTGAAAACTGTGTTGTTCCTACCCTATAAGTTACATGGGGGTTACCAAAGTTGCCAAAACATGTTTATTTCTGCTGAAAAACACGTTTTGACAATTTCTGTACACTGGGGTTAAGGGCTGACTCAATGTGCTCTTCTGAGCCAGGCAGTTACACTGCGATTCTAAGGGCTGACAAAACGCGTTTATTTCGGGCTGAAAAACACGTTTTGAAAACTGTGCTGTTCCTGCCCTATAAGTTACATGGTGGTGACCAAAGTTGCCAAAACGTCTTTATTTCTGCTGAAAAACACGTTTTGACAATTTCTGCACACTGGGGTTAAGGGCTGACTCAATGTGCTCTTCTGAGCCAGGCAGTTACACAGCGATTCTAAGGGCTGACAAAACGCGTTTATTTCGGGCTGAAAAACACGTTTTGAAAACTGTGTTGTTCCTGCCCTAAAAGTTACATGGTGGTTACCAAAGTTGCCAAAACGTGTTTATTTCTGCTGAAAAACACGATTTGACAATTTCTGCACACTGGGGTTAAGGGCTGACTCAATGTGCTCTTCTGAGCCAGGCAGTTACACAGCGATTCTAAGGGCTGACAAAACGCGTTTATTTCGGGCTGAAAAACACGTTTTGAAAACTGTGCTGTTCCTGCCCTATAAGTTACATGGTGGTGACCAAAGTTGCCAAAACGTCTTTATTTCTGCTGAAAAACACGTTTTGACAATTTCTGAGCACTGGGGTTAAGGGCTGACTCAATGTGCTCTTCTGTGCCAGGCAGTTACACTGCGAATCTAAGGGCTGAGAAAAAGCGTTTATTTCGGGCTGAAAAACACGTTTTGAAAACTGTGTTGTTCCTACCCTATAAGTTACATGGGGGTTACCAAAGTTGCCAAAACATGTTTATTTCTGCTGAAAAACACATTTTGACAATTTCTGTACACTGGGGTTAAGGGCTGACTCAATGTGCTCTTCTGAGCCAGGCAGTTACACAGCGATTCTAAGGGCTGACAAAACGCGTTTATTTCGGGCTGAAAAACACGTTTTGAAAACTGTGTTGTTCCTGCCCTAAAAGTTACATGGTGGTGACCAAAGTTGCCAAAACGTGTTTATTTCTGCTGAAAAACACGTTTTGACAATTTCTGAGCACTGGGGTTAAGGGCTGACTCAATGTGCTCTTCTGAGCCAGGCAGTTACACTGCGAATCTAAGGGCTGAGAAAAAGCGTTTATTTCGGGCTGAAAAACACGTTTTGAAAACTGTGTTGTTCCTGCCCTATAAGTTACACGGGGGTTACCAAAGTTGCCAAAACATGTTTATTTCTGCTGAAAAACACGTTTTGACAATTTCTGTACACTGGGGTTAAGGGCTGACTCAATGTGCTCTTCTGAGCCAGGCAGTTACACTGCGAATCTAAGGGCTGAGAAAAAGCGTTTATTTCGGGCTGAAAAACACGTTTTGAAAACTGTGTTGTTCCTACCCTATAAGTTACATGGGGGTTACCAAAGTTGCCAAAACATGTTTATTTCTGCTGAAAAACACGTTTTGACAATTTCTGTACACTGGGGTTAAGGGCTGACTCAATGTGCTCTTCTGAGCCAGGCAGTTACACAGCGATTCTAAGGGCTGACAAAACGCGTTTATTTCGGGCTGAAAAACACGTTTTGAAAACTGTGCTGTTCCTGCCCTATAAGTTACATGGTGGTGACCAAAGTTGCCAAAACGTCTTTATTTCTGCTGAAAAACACGTTTTGACAATTTCTGAGCACTGGGGTTAAGGGCTGACTCAATGTGCTCTTCTGTGCCAGGCAGTTACACTGCGAATCTAAGGGCTGAGAAAAAGCGTTTATTTCGGGCTGAAAAACACGTTTTGAAAACTGTGTTGTTCCTACCCTATAAGTTACATGGGGGTTACCAAAGTTGCCAAAACATGTTTATTTCTGCTGAAAAACACATTTTGACAATTTCTGTACACTGGGGTTAAGGGCTGACTCAATGTGCTCTTCTGAGCCAGGCAGTTACACTGCGATTCTAAGGGCTGACAAAACGCGTTTATTTCGGGCTGAAAAACACGTTTTGAAAACTGTGCTGTTCCTGCCCTATAAGTTACATGGTGGTGACCAAAGTTGCCAAAACGTCTTTATTTCTGCTGAAAAACACGTTTTGACAATTTCTGAGCACTGGGGTTAAGGGCTGACTCAATGTGCTCTTCTGAGCCAGGCAGTTACACTGCGAATCTAAGGGCTGAGAAAAAGCGTTTATTTCGGGCTGAAAAACACGTTTTGAAAACTGTGTTGTTCCTACCCTATAAGTTACATGGGGGTTACCAAAGTTGCCAAAACATGTTTATTTCTGCTGAAAAACACGTTTTGACAATTTCTGTACACTGGGGTTAAGGGCTGACTCAATGTGCTCTTCTGAGCCAGGCAGTTACACAGCGATTCTAAGGGCTGACAAAACGCGTTTATTTCGGGCTGAAAAACACGTTTTGAAAACTGTGCTGTTCCTGCCCTATAAGTTACATGGTGGTGACCAAAGTTGCCAAAACGTCTTTATTTCTGCTGAAAAACACGTTTTGACAATTTCTGAGCACTGGGGTTAAGGGCTGACTCAATGTGCTCTTCTGTGCCAGGCAGTTACACTGCGAATCTAAGGGCTGAGAAAAAGCGTTTATTTCGGGCTGAAAAACACGTTTTGAAAACTGTGTTGTTCCTACCCTATAAGTTACATGGGGGTTACCAAAGTTGCCAAAACATGTTTATTTCTGCTGAAAAACACATTTTGACAATTTCTGTACACTGGGGTTAAGGGCTGACTCAATGTGCTCTTCTGAGCCAGGCAGTTACACTGCGATTCTAAGGGCTGACAAAACGCGTTTATTTCGGGCTGAAAAACACGTTTTGAAAACTGTGCTGTTCCTGCCCTATAAGTTACATGGTGGTGACCAAAGTTGCCAAAACGTCTTTATTTCTGCTGAAAAACACGTTTTGACAATTTCTGAGCACTGGGGTTAAGGGCTGACTCAATGTGCTCTTCTGAGCCAGGCAGTTACACTGCGAATCTAAGGGCTGAGAAAAAGCGTTTATTTCGGGCTGAAAAACACGTTTTGAAAACTGTGCTGTTCCTGCCCTATAAGTTACATGGTGGTGACCAAAGTTGCCAAAACATGTTTATTTCTGCTGAAAAACACGTTTTGACAATTTCTGAGCACTGGGGTTAAGGGCTGACTCAGTGTGCTCTTCTGAGCCAGGCAGTTACACTGCGAATCTAAGGGCTGAGAAAAAGCGTTTATTTCGGGCTGAAAAACACGTTTTGAAAACTGTGTTGTTCCTACCCTATAAGTTACATGGGGGTTACCAAAGTTGCCAAAACATGTTTATTTCTGCTGAAAAACACGTTTTGACAATTTCTGTACACTGGGGTTAAGGGCTGACTCAATGTGCTCTTCTGAGCCAGGCAGTTACACTGCGATTCTAAGGGCTGACAAAACGCGTTTATTTCGGGCTGAAAAACACGTTTTGAAAACTGTGCTGTTCCTGCCCTATAAGTTACATGGTGGTGACCAAAGTTGCCAAAACGTCTTTATTTCTGCTGAAAAACACGTTTTGACAATTTCTGCACACTGGGGTTAAGGGCTGACTCAATGTGCTCTTCTGAGCCAGGCAGTTACACAGCGATTCTAAGGGCTGACAAAACGCGTTTATTTCGGGCTGAAAAACACGTTTTGAAAACTGTGTTGTTCCTGCCCTAAAAGTTACATGGGGGTTACCAAAGTTGCCAAAACGTGTTTATTTCTGCTGAAAAACACGATTTGACAATTTCTGCACACTGGGGTTAAGGGCTGACTCAATGTGCTCTTCTGAGCCAGGCAGTTACACAGCGATTCTAAGGGCTGACAAAACGCGTTTATTTCGGGCTGAAAAACACGTTTTGAAAACTGTGCTGTTCCTGCCCTATAAGTTACATGGTGGTGACCAAAGTTGCCAAAACGTCTTTATTTCTGCTGAAAAACACGTTTTGACAATTTCTGAGCACTGGGGTTAAGGGCTGACTCAATGTGCTCTTCTGAGCCAGGCAGTTACACAGCGATTCTAAGGGCTGACAAAACGCGTTTATTTCGGGCTGAAAAACACGTTTTGAAAACTGTGTTGTTCCTGCCCTATAAGTTACATGGTGGTGACCAAAGTTGCCAAAACGTGTTTATTTCTGCTGAAAAACACGTTTTGACAATTTCTGAGCACTGGGGTTAAGGGCTGACTCAGTGTGCTCTTCTGAGCCAGGCAGTTACACAGCGATTCTAAGGGCTGACAAAACGCGTTTATTTCGGGCTGAAAAACACGTTTTGAAAACTGTGTTGTTCCTGCCCTATAAGTTACATGGTGGTGACCAAAGTTACCAAAACGTGTTTATTTCTGCTGAAAAACACGTTTTGACAATTTCTGAGCACTGGGGTTAAGGGCTGACTCAGTGTGCTCTTCTGAGCCAGGCAGTTACACTGCGAATCTAAGGGCTGAGAAAAAGCGTTTATTTCGGGCTGAAAAACACGTTTTGAAAACTGTGTTGTTCCTACCCTATAAGTTACATGGGGGTTACCAAAGTTGCCAAAACATGTTTATTTCTGCTGAAAAACACGTTTTGACAATTTCTGTAAACTGGGGTTAAGGGCTGACTCAATGTGCTCTTCTGAGCCAGGCAGTTACACTGCGATTCTAAGGGCTGACAAAACGCGTTTATTTCGGGCTGAAAAACACGTTTTGAAAACTGTGCTGTTCCTGCCCTATAAGTTACATGGTGGTGACCAAAGTTGCCAAAACATGTTTATTTCTGCTGAAAAACACGTTTTGACAATTTCTGAGCACTGGGGTTAAGGGCTGACTCAATGTGCTCTTCTGAGCCAGGCAGTTACACAGCGATTCTAAGGGCTGACAAAACGCGTTTATTTCGGGCTGAAAAACACGTTTTGAAAACTGTGTTGTTCCTGCCCTAAAAGTTACATGGTGGTGACCAAAGTTGCCAAAACGTGTTTATTTCTGCTGAAAAACACGTTTTGACAATTTCTGAGCACTGGGGTTAAGGGCTGACTCAATGTGCTCTTCTGAGCCAGGCAGTTACACTGCGAATCTAAGGGCTGAGAAAAAGCGTTTATTTCGGGCTGAAAAACACGTTTTGAAAACTGTGTTGTTCCTCCCCTATAAGTTACACGGGGGTTACCAAAGTTGCCAAAACATGTTTATTTCTGCTGAAAAACACGTTTTGACAATTTCTGTACACTGGGGTTAAGGGCTGACTCAATGTGCTCTTCTGAGCCAGGCAGTTACACTGCGAATCTAAGGGCTGAGAAAAAGCGTTTATTTCGGGCTGAAAAACACGTTTTGAAAACTGTGTTGTTCCTACCCTATAAGTTACATGGGGGTTACCAAAGTTGCCAAAACATGTTTATTTCTGCTGAAAAACACGTTTTGACAATTTCTGTACACTGGGGTTAAGGGCTGACTCAATGTGCTCTTCTGAGCCAGGCAGTTACACAGCGATTCTAAGGGCTGACAAAACGCGTTTATTTCGGGCTGAAAAACACGTTTTGAAAACTGTGCTGTTCCTGCCCTATAAGTTACATGGTGGTGACCAAAGTTGCCAAAACGTCTTTATTTCTGCTGAAAAACACGTTTTGACAATTTCTGAGCACTGGGGTTAAGGGCTGACTCAATGTGCTCTTCTGTGCCAGGCAGTTACACTGCGAATCTAAGGGCTGAGAAAAAGCGTTTATTTCGGGCTGAAAAACACGTTTTGAAAACTGTGTTGTTCCTACCCTATAAGTTACATGGGGGTTACCAAAGTTGCCAAAACATGTTTATTTCTGCTGAAAAACACATTTTGACAATTTCTGTACACTGGGGTTAAGGGCTGACTCAATGTGCTCTTCTGAGCCAGGCAGTTACACTGCGATTCTAAGGGCTGACAAAACGCGTTTATTTCGGGCTGAAAAACACGTTTTGAAAACTGTGCTGTTCCTGCCCTATAAGTTACATGGTGGTGACCAAAGTTGCCAAAACGTCTTTATTTCTGCTGAAAAACACGTTTTGACAATTTCTGAGCACTGGGGTTAAGGGCTGACTCAATGTGCTCTTCTGAGCCAGGCAGTTACACTGCGAATCTAAGGGCTGAGAAAAAGCGTTTATTTCGGGCTGAAAAACACGTTTTGAAAACTGTGTTGTTCCTACCCTATAAGTTACATGGGGGTTACCAAAGTTGCCAAAACATGTTTATTTCTGCTGAAAAACACGTTTTGACAATTTCTGTACACTGGGGTTAAGGGCTGACTCAATGTGCTCTTCTGAGCCAGGCAGTTACACAGCGATTCTAAGGGCTGACAAAACGCGTTTATTTCGGGCTGAAAAACACGTTTTGAAAACTGTGCTGTTCCTGCCCTATAAGTTACATGGTGGTGACCAAAGTTGCCAAAACGTCTTTATTTCTGCTGAAAAACACGTTTTGACAATTTCTGAGCACTGGGGTTAAGGGCTGACTCAATGTGCTCTTCTGTGCCAGGCAGTTACACTGCGAATCTAAGGGCTGAGAAAAAGCGTTTATTTCGGGCTGAAAAACACGTTTTGAAAACTGTGTTGTTCCTACCCTATAAGTTACATGGGGGTTACCAAAGTTGCCAAAACATGTTTATTTCTGCTGAAAAACACATTTTGACAATTTCTGTACACTGGGGTTAAGGGCTGACTCAATGTGCTCTTCTGAGCCAGGCAGTTACACTGCGATTCTAAGGGCTGACAAAACGCGTTTATTTCGGGCTGAAAAACACGTTTTGAAAACTGTGCTGTTCCTGCCCTATAAGTTACATGGTGGTGACCAAAGTTGCCAAAACGTCTTTATTTCTGCTGAAAAACACGTTTTGACAATTTCTGAGCACTGGGGTTAAGGGCTGACTCAATGTGCTCTTCTGAGCCAGGCAGTTACACTGCGAATCTAAGGGCTGAGAAAAAGCGTTTATTTCGGGCTGAAAAACACGTTTTGAAAACTGTGCTGTTCCTGCCCTATAAGTTACATGGTGGTGACCAAAGTTGCCAAAACATGTTTATTTCTGCTGAAAAACACGTTTTGACAATTTCTGAGCACTGGGGTTAAGGGCTGACTCAGTGTGCTCTTCTGAGCCAGGCAGTTACACTGCGAATCTAAGGGCTGAGAAAAAGCGTTTATTTCGGGCTGAAAAACACGTTTTGAAAACTGTGTTGTTCCTACCCTATAAGTTACATGGGGGTTACCAAAGTTGCCAAAACATGTTTATTTCTGCTGAAAAACACGTTTTGACAATTTCTGTACACTGGGGTTAAGGGCTGACTCAATGTGCTCTTCTGAGCCAGGCAGTTACACTGCGATTCTAAGGGCTGACAAAACGCGTTTATTTCGGGCTGAAAAACACGTTTTGAAAACTGTGCTGTTCCTGCCCTATAAGTTACATGGTGGTGACCAAAGTTGCCAAAACGTCTTTATTTCTGCTGAAAAACACGTTTTGACAATTTCTGCACACTGGGGTTAAGGGCTGACTCAATGTGCTCTTCTGAGCCAGGCAGTTACACAGCGATTCTAAGGGCTGACAAAACGCGTTTATTTCGGGCTGAAAAACACGTTTTGAAAACTGTGTTGTTCCTGCCCTAAAAGTTACATGGTGGTTACCAAAGTTGCCAAAACGTGTTTATTTCTGCTGAAAAACACGATTTGACAATTTCTGCACACTGGGGTTAAGGGCTGACTCAATGTGCTCTTCTGAGCCAGGCAGTTACACAGCGATTCTAAGGGCTGACAAAACGCGTTTATTTCGGGCTGAAAAACACGTTTTGAAAACTGTGCTGTTCCTGCCCTATAAGTTACATGGTGGTGACCAAAGTTGCCAAAACGTCTTTATTTCTGCTGAAAAACACGTTTTGACAATTTCTGAGCACTGGGGTTAAGGGCTGACTCAATGTGCTCTTCTGAGCCAGGCAGTTACACAGCGATTCTAAGGGCTGACAAAACGCGTTTATTTCGGGCTGAAAAACACGTTTTGAAAACTGTGTTGTTCCTGCCCTATAAGTTACATGGTGGTGACCAAAGTTGCCAAAACGTGTTTATTTCTGCTGAAAAACACGTTTTGACAATTTCTGAGCACTGGGGTTAAGGGCTGACTCAGTGTGCTCTTCTGAGCCAGGCAGTTACACAGCGATTCTAAGGGCTGACAAAACGCGTTTATTTCGGGCTGAAAAACACGTTTTGAAAACTGTGTTGTTCCTGCCCTATAAGTTACATGGTGGTGACCAAAGTTACCAAAACGTGTTTATTTCTGCTGAAAAACACGTTTTGACAATTTCTGAGCACTGGGGTTAAGGGCTGACTCAGTGTGCTCTTCTGAGCCAGGCAGTTACACTGCGAATCTAAGGGCTGAGAAAAAGCGTTTATTTCGGGCTGAAAAACACGTTTTGAAAACTGTGTTGTTCCTACCCTATAAGTTACATGGGGGTTACCAAAGTTGCCAAAACATGTTTATTTCTGCTGAAAAACACGTTTTGACAATTTCTGTAAACTGGGGTTAAGGGCTGACTCAATGTGCTCTTCTGAGCCAGGCAGTTACACTGCGATTCTAAGGGCTGACAAAACGCGTTTATTTCGGGCTGAAAAACACGTTTTGAAAACTGTGCTGTTCCTGCCCTATAAGTTACATGGTGGTGACCAAAGTTGCCAAAACATGTTTATTTCTGCTGAAAAACACGTTTTGACAATTTCTGAGCACTGGGGTTAAGGGCTGACTCAGTGTGCTCTTCTGAGCCAGGCAGTTACACTGCGAATCTAAGGGCTGAGAAAAAGCGTTTATTTCGGGCTGAAAAACACGTTTTGAAAACTGTGTTGTTCCTACCCTATAAGTTACATGGGGGTTACCAAAGTTGCCAAAACATGTTTATTTCTGCTGAAAAACACGTTTTGACAATTTCTGTACACTGGGGTTAAGGGCTGACTCAATGTGCTCTTCTGAGCCAGGCAGTTACACTGCGATTCTAAGGGCTGACAAAACGCGTTTATTTCGGGCTGAAAAACACGTTTTGAAAACTGTGCTGTTCCTGCCCTATAAGTTACATGGTGGTGACCAAAGTTGCCAAAACGTCTTTATTTCTGCTGAAAAACACGTTTTGACAATTTCTGAGCACTGGGGTTAAGGGCTGACTCAATGTGCTCTTCTGAGCCAGGCAGTTACACTGCGAATCTAAGGGCTGAGAAAAAGCGTTTATTTCGGGCTGAAAAACACGTTTTGAAAACTGTGTTGTTCCTACCCTATAAGTTACATGGGGGTTACCAAAGTTGCCAAAACATGTTTATTTCTGCTGAAAAACACGTTTTGACAATTTCTGTACACTGGGGTTAAGGGCTGACTCAATGTGCTCTTCTGAGCCAGGCAGTTACACAGCGATTCTAAGGGCTGACAAAACGCGTTTATTTCGGGCTGAAAAACACGTTTTGAAAACTGTGCTGTTCCTGCCCTATAAGTTACATGGTGGTGACCAAAGTTGCCAAAACGTCTTTATTTCTGCTGAAAAACACGTTTTGACAATTTCTGAGCACTGGGGTTAAGGGCTGACTCAATGTGCTCTTCTGTGCCAGGCAGTTACACTGCGAATCTAAGGGCTGAGAAAAAGCGTTTATTTCGGGCTGAAAAACACGTTTTGAAAACTGTGTTGTTCCTACCCTATAAGTTACA
This sequence comes from Atractosteus spatula, assembly GCF_055471065.1. Classification (NCBI taxonomy): domain Eukaryota; kingdom Metazoa; phylum Chordata; class Actinopteri; order Semionotiformes; family Lepisosteidae; genus Atractosteus; species Atractosteus spatula. Next base: position 107,581 of record NW_028296927.1, on the reverse strand, counting down.
TGGAGGTTACCAAAGTTGCCAAAACATGTTTATTTCTGCTGAAAAACACATTTTGACAATTTCTGTACACTGGGGTTAAGGGCTGACTCAATGTGCTCTTCTGAGCCAGGCAGTTACACAGCGATTCTAAGGGCTGACAAAACGCGTTTATTTCGGGCTGAAAAACACGTTTTGAAAACTGTGTTGTTCCTGCCCTAAAAGTTACATGGTGGTGACCAAAGTTGCCAAAACGTGTTTATTTCTGCTGAAAAAGACGATTTGACAATTTCTGAGCACTGGGGTTAAGGGCTGACTCAATGTGCTCTTCTGAGCCAGGCAGTTACACAGCGATTCTAAGGGCTGACAAAACGCGTTTATTTCGGGCTGAAAAACACGTTTTGAAAACTGTGTTGTTCCTGCCCTATAAGTTACATGGTGGTGACCAAAGTTGCCAAAACATGTTTATTTCTGCTGAAAAACACGTTTTGACAATTTCTGAGCACTGGGGTTAAGGGCTGACTCAGTGTGCTCTTCTGAGCCAGGCAGTTACACTGCGAATCTAAGGGCTGAGAAAAAGCGTTTATTTCGGGCTGAAAAACACGTTTTGAAAACTGTGTTGTTCCTACCCTATAAGTTACATGGGGGTTACCAAAGTTGCCAAAACATGTTTATTTCTGCTGAAAAACACGTTTTGACAATTTCTGTACACTGGGGTTAAGGGCTGACTCAATGTGCTCTTCTGAGCCAGGCAGTTACACTGCGATTCTAAGGGCTGACAAAACGCGTTTATTTCGGGCTGAAAAACACGTTTTGAAAACTGTGCTGTTCCTGCCCTATAAGTTACATGGTGGTGACCAAAGTTGCCAAAACATGTTTATTTCTGCTGAAAAACACGTTTTGACAATTTCTGAGCACTGGGGTTAAGGGCTGACTCAGTGTGCTCTTCTGAGCCAGGCAGTTACACTGCGAATCTAAGGGCTGAGAAAAAGCGTTTATTTCGGGCTGAAAAACACGTTTTGAAAACTGTGTTGTTCCTACCCTATAAGTTACATGGGGGTTACCAAAGTTGCCAAAACATGTTTATTTCTGCTGAAAAACACGTTTTGACAATTTCTGTAAACTGGGGTTAAGGGCTGATTCAATGTGCTCTTCTGAGCCAGGCAGTTACACTGCGATTCTAAGGGCTGACAAAACGCGTTTATTTCGGGCTGAAAAACACGTTTTGAAAACTGTGCTGTTCCTGCCCTATAAGTTACATGGTGGTGACCAAAGTTGCCAAAACGTCTTTATTTCTGCTGAAAAACACGTTTTGACAATTTCTGAGCACTGGGGTTAAGGGCTGACTCAATGTGCTCTTCTGAGCCAGGCAGTTACACTGCGAATCTAAGGGCTGAGAAAAAGCGTTTATTTCGGGCTGAAAAACACGTTTTGAAAACTGTGCTGTTCCTGCCCTGTAAGTTACATGGTGGTGACCAAAGTTGCCAAAACGTCTTTATTTCTGCTGAAAAACACGTTTTGACAATTTCTGAGCACTGGGGTTAAGGGCTGACTCAATGTGCTCTTCTGAGCCAGGCAGTTACACAGCGATTCTAAGGGCTGACAAAACGCGTTTATTTCGGGCTGAAAAACACGTTTTGAAAACTGTGTTGTTCCTGCCCTATAAGTTACATGGTGGTGACCAAAGTTGCCAAAACATGTTTATTTCTGCTGAAAAACACGTTTTGACAATTTCTGAGCACTGGGGTTAAGGGCTGACTCAGTGTGCTCTTCTGAGCCAGGCAGTTACACTGCGAATCTAAGGGCTGAGAAAAAGCGTTTATTTCGGGCTGAAAAACACGTTTTGAAAACTGTGTTGTTCCTACCCTATAAGTTACATGGGGGTTACCAAAGTTGCCAAAACATGTTTATTTCTGCTGAAAAACACGTTTTGACAATTTCTGTACACTGGGGTTAAGGGCTGACTCAATGTGCTCTTCTGAGCCAGGCAGTTACACTGCGATTCTAAGGGCTGACAAAACGCGTTTATTTTGGGCTGAAAAACACGTTTTGAAAACTGTGCTGTTCCTGCCCTATAAGTTACATGGTGGTGACCAAAGTTGCCAAAACATGTTTATTTCTGCTGAAAAACACGTTTTGACAATTTCTGAGCACTGGGGTTAAGGGCTGACTCAGTGTGCTCTTCTGAGCCAGACAGTTACACTGCGAATCTAAGGGCTGAGAAAAAGCGTTTATTTCGGGCTGAAAAACATGTTTTGAAAACTGTGATGTTCCTACCCTATAAGTTACATGGGGGTTACCAAAGTTGCCAAAACACGTTTATTTCTGCTGAAAAACACGTTTTGACAATTTCTGTACACTGGGGTTAAGGGCTGACTCAATGTGCTCTTCTGAGCCAGGCAGTTACACTGCGATTCTAAGGGCTGACAAAACGCGTTTATTTCGGGCTGAAAAACACGTTTTGAAAACTGTGCTGTTCCTGCCCTATAAGTTACATGGTGGTGACCAAAGTTGCCAAAACGTCTTTATTTCTGCTGAAAAACACGTTTTGACAATTTCTGAGCACTGGGGTTAAGGGCTGACTCAATGTGCTCTTCTGAGCCAGGCAGTTACACTGCGAATCTAAGGGCTGAGAAAAAGCGTTTATTTCGGGCTGAAAAACACGTTTTGAAAACTGTGTTGTTCCTACCCTATAAGTTACATGGGGGTTACCAAAGTTGCCAAAACATGTTTATTTCTGCTGAAAAACACGTTTTGACAATTTCTGTACATGGGGTTAAGGGCTGACTCAATGTGCTCTTCTGAGCCAGGCAGTTACACAGCGATTCTAAGGGCTGACAAAACGCGTTTATTTCGGGCTGAAAAACACGTTTTGAAAACTGTGCTGTTCCTGCCCTATAAGTTACATGGTGGTGACCAAAGTTGCCAAAACGTCTTTATTTCTGCTGAAAAACACGTTTTGACAATTTCTGAGCACTGGGGTTAAGGGCTGACTCAATGTGCTCTTCTGTGCCAGGCAGTTACACTGCGAATCTAAGGGCTGAGAAAAAGCGTTTATTTCGGGCTGAAAAACACGTTTTGAAAACTGTGTTGTTCCTACCCTATAAGTTACATGGGGGTTACCAAAGTTGCCAAAACATGTTTATTTCTGCTGAAAAACACATTTTGACAATTTCTGTACACTGGGGTTAAGGGCTGACTCAATGTGCTCTTCTGAGCCAGGCAGTTACACAGCGATTCTAAGGGCTGACAAAACGCGTTTATTTCGGGCTGAAAAACACGTTTTGAAAACTGTGTTGTTCCTGCCCTAAAAGTTACATGGTGGTGACCAAAGTTGCCAAAACGTGTTTATTTCTGCTGAAAAACACGATTTGACAATTTCTGAGCACTGGGGTTAAGGGCTGACTCAATGTGCTCTTCTGAGCCAGGCAGTTACACTGCGAATCTAAGGGCTGAGAAAAAGCGTTTATTTCGGGCTGAAAAACACGTTTTGAAAACTGTGCTGTTCCTGCCCTATAAGTTACATGGTGGTGACCAAAGTTGCCAAAACGTCTTTATTTCTGCTGAAAAACACGTTTTGACAATTTCTGAGCACTGGGGTTAAGGGCTGACTCAATGTGCTCTTCTGAGCCAGGCAGTTACACTGCGAATCTAAGGGCTGAGAAAAAGCGTTTATTTCGGGCTGAAAAACACGTTTTGAAAACTGTGTTGTTCCTGCCCTATAAGTTACACGGGGGTTACCAAAGTTGCCAAAACATGTTTATTTCTGCTGAAAAACACGTTTTGACAATTTCTGTACACTGGGGTTAAGGGCTGACTCAATGTGCTCTTCTGAGCCAGGCAGTTACACTGCGATTCTAAGGGCTGACAAAACGCGTTTATTTCGGGCTGAAAAACACGTTTTGAAAACTGTGCTGTTCCTGCCCTATAAGTTACATGGTGGTGACCAAAGTTGCCAAAACGTCTTTATTTCTGCTGAAAAACACGTTTTGACAATTTCTGAGCACTGGGGTTAAGGGCTGACTCAATGTGCTCTTCTGAGCCAGGCAGTTACACTGCGAATCTAAGGGCTGAGAAAAAGCGTTTATTTCGGGCTGAAAAACACGTTTTGAAAACTGTGTTGTTCCTACCCTATAAGTTACATGGGGGTTACCAAAGTTGCCAAAACATGTTTATTTCTGCTGAAAAACACGTTTTGACAATTTCTGTACACTGGGGTTAAGGGCTGACTCAATGTGCTCTTCTGAGCCAGGCAGTTACACAGCGATTCTAAGGGCTGACAAAACGCGTTTATTTCGGGCTGAAAAACACGTTTTGAAAACTGTGCTGTTCCTGCCCTATAAGTTACATGGTGGTGACCAAAGTTGCCAAAACGTCTTTATTTCTGCTGAAAAACACGTTTTGACAATTTCTGAGCACTGGGGTTAAGGGCTGACTCAATGTGCTCTTCTGTGCCAGGCAGTTACACTGCGAATCTAAGGGCTGAGAAAAAGCGTTTATTTCGGGCTGAAAAACACGTTTTGAAAACTGTGTTGTTCCTACCCTATAAGTTACATGGGGGTTACCAAAGTTGCCAAAACATGTTTATTTCTGCTGAAAAACACATTTTGACAATTTCTGTACACTGGGGTTAAGGGCTGACTCAATGTGCTCTTCTGAGCCAGGCAGTTACACAGCGATTCTAAGGGCTGACAAAACGCGTTTATTTCGGGCTGAAAAACACGTTTTGAAAACTGTGTTGTTCCTGCCCTAAAAGTTACATGGTGGTGACCAAAGTTGCCAAAACGTGTTTATTTCTGCTGAAAAACACGATTTGACAATTTCTGAGCACTGGGGTTAAGGGCTGACTCAATGTGCTCTTCTGAGCCAGGCAGTTACACTGCGAATCTAAGGGCTGAGAAAAAGCGTTTATTTCGGGCTGAAAAACACGTTTTGAAAACTGTGCTGTTCCTGCCCTATAAGTTACATGGTGGTGACCAAAGTTGCCAAAACGTCTTTATTTCTGCTGAAAAACACGTTTTGACAATTTCTGAGCACTGGGGTTAAGGGCTGACTCAATGTGCTCTTCTGAGCCAGGCAGTTACACTGCGAATCTAAGGGCTGAGAAAAAGCGTTTATTTCGGGCTGAAAAACACGTTTTGAAAACTGTGTTGTTCCTGCCCTATAAGTTACACGGGGGTTACCAAAGTTGCCAAAACATGTTTATTTCTGCTGAAAAACACGTTTTGACAATTTCTGTACACTGGGGTTAAGGGCTGACTCAATGTGCTCTTCTGAGCCAGGCAGTTACACAGCAATTCTAAAGGCTGACAAAACGCGTTTATTTCGGGCTGAAAAACACGTTTTGAAAACTGTGTTGTTCCTGCCCTATAAGTTACATGGTGGTGACCAAAGTTGCCAAAACGTCTTTATTTCTGCTGAAAAACACGTTTTGACAATTTCTGAGCACTGGGGTTAAGGGCTGACTCAATCTGCTCTTCTGAGCCAGGCAGTTACACTGCGAATCTAAGGGCTGAGAAAAAGCGTTTATTTCGGGCTGAAAAACACGTTTTGAAAACTGTGTTGTTCCTACCCTATAAGTTACATGGGGGTTACCAAAGTTGCCAAAACATGTTTATTTCAGCTGAAAAACACGTTTTGACAATTTCTGTACACTGGGGTTAAGGGCTGACTCAATGTGCTCTTCTGAGCCAGGCAGTTACACAGCGATTCTAAGGGCTGACAAAACGCGTTTATTTCGGGCCGAAAAACACGTTTTGAAAACTGTGTTGTTCCTGCCCTATAAGTTACATGGGGGTTACCAAAGTTGCCAAAACATGTTTATTTCTGCTGAAAAACACGTTTTGACAATTTCTGTACACTGGGGTTAAGGGCTGACTCAATGTGCTCTTCTGAGCCAGGCAGTTACACTGCGATTCTAAGGGCTGACAAAACGCGTTTATTTCGGGCTGAAAAACACGTTTTGAAAACTGTGCTGTTCCTGCCCTATAAGTTACATGGTGGTGACCAAAGTTGCCAAAACGTCTTTATTTCTGCTGAAAAACACGTTTTGACAATTTCTGAGCACTGGGGTTAAGGGCTGACTCAATGTGCTCTTCTGAGCCAGGCAGTTACACTGCGAATCTAAGGGCTGAGAAAAAGCGTTTATTTCGGGCTGAAAAACACGTTTTGAAAACTGTGCTGTTCCTGCCCTATAAGTTACATGGTGGTGACCAAAGTTGCCAAAACATGTTTATTTCTGCTGAAAAACACGTTTTGACAATTTCTGAGCACTGGGGTTAAGGGCTGACTCAGTGTGCTCTTCTGAGCCAGGCAGTTACACTGCGAATCTAAGGGCTGAGAAAAAGCGTTTATTTCGGGCTGAAAAACACGTTTTGAAAACTGTGTTGTTCCTACCCTATAAGTTACATGGGGGTTACCAAAGTTGCCAAAACATGTTTATTTCTGCTGAAAAACACGTTTTGACAATTTCTGTACACTGGGGTTAAGGGCTGACTCAATGTGCTCTTCTGAGCCAGGCAGTTACACTGCGATTCTAAGGGCTGACAAAACGCGTTTATTTCGGGCTGAAAAACACGTTTTGAAAACTGTGCTGTTCCTGCCCTATAAGTTACATGGTGGTGACCAAAGTTGCCAAAACGTCTTTATTTCTGCTGAAAAACACGTTTTGACAATTTCTGCACACTGGGGTTAAGGGCTGACTCAATGTGCTCTTCTGAGCCAGGCAGTTACACAGCGATTCTAAGGGCTGACAAAACGCGTTTATTTCGGGCTGAAAAACACGTTTTGAAAACTGTGTTGTTCCTGCCCTAAAAGTTACATGGTGGTTACCAAAGTTGCCAAAACGTGTTTATTTCTGCTGAAAAACACGATTTGACAATTTCTGCACACTGGGGTTAAGGGCTGACTCAATGTGCTCTTCTGAGCCAGGCAGTTACACAGCGATTCTAAGGGCTGACAAAACGCGTTTATTTCGGGCTGAAAAACACGTTTTGAAAACTGTGCTGTTCCTGCCCTATAAGTTACATGGTGGTGACCAAAGTTGCCAAAACGTCTTTATTTCTGCTGAAAAACACGTTTTGACAATTTCTGAGCACTGGGGTTAAGGGCTGACTCAATGTGCTCTTCTGAGCCAGGCAGTTACACAGCGATTCTAAGGGCTGACAAAACGCGTTTATTTCGGGCTGAAAAACACGTTTTGAAAACTGTGTTGTTCCTGCCCTATAAGTTACATGGTGGTGACCAAAGTTGCCAAAACGTGTTTATTTCTGCTGAAAAACACGTTTTGACAATTTCTGAGCACTGGGGTTAAGGGCTGACTCAGTGTGCTCTTCTGAGCCAGGCAGTTACACAGCAATTCTAAGGGCTGACAAAACGCGTTTATTTCGGGCTGAAAAACACGTTTTGAAAACTGTGTTGTTCCTGCCCTATAAGTTACATGGTGGTGACCAAAGTTACCAAAACGTGTTTATTTCTGCTGAAAAACACGTTTTGACAATTTCTGAGCACTGGGGTTAAGGGCTGACTCAGTGTGCTCTTCTGAGCCAGGCAGTTACACTGCGAATCTAAGGGCTGAGAAAAAGCGTTTATTTCGGGCTGAAAAACACGTTTTGAAAACTGTGTTGTTCCTACCCTATAAGTTACATGGGGGTTACCAAAGTTGCCAAAACATGTTTATTTCTGCTGAAAAACACGTTTTGACAATTTCTGTACACTGGGGTTAAGGGCTGACTCAATGTGCTCTTCTGAGCCAGGCAGTTACACTGCGATTCTAAGGGCTGACAAAACGCGTTTATTTCGGGCTGAAAAACACGTTTTGAAAACTGTGCTGTTCCTGCCCTATAAGTTACATGGTGGTGACCAAAGTTGCTAAAACATGTTTATTTCTGCTGAAAAACACGTTTTGACAATTTCTGAGCACTGGGGTTAAGGGCTGACTCAGTGTGCTCTTCTGAGCCAGGCAGTTACACTGCGAATCTAAGGGCTGAGAAAAAGCGTTTATTTCGTGCTGAAAAACACGTTTTGAAAACTGTGTTGTTCCTGCCCTATAAGTTACATGGTGGTGACCAAAGTTACCAAAACGTCTTTATTTCTGCTGAAAAACACGTTTTGACAATTTCTGAGCACTGGGGTTAAGGGCTGACTCAATGTGCTCTTCTGAGCCAGGCAGTTACACTGCGAATCTAAGGGCTGAGAAAAAGCGTTTATTTCGGGCTGAAAAACACGTTTTGAAAACTGTGTTGTTCCTACCCTATAAGTTACATGGGGGTTACCAAAGTTGCCAAAACATGTTTATTTCTGCTGAAAAACACGTTTTGACAATTTCTGTACACTGGGGTTAAGGGCTGACTCAATGTGCTCTTCTGAGCCAGGCAGTTACACAGCGATTCTAAGGGCTGACAAAACGCGTTTATTTCGGGCTGAAAAACACGTTTTGAAAACTGTGCTGTTCCTGCCCTATAAGTTACATGGTGGTGACCAAAGTTGCCAAAACGTCTTTATTTCTGCTGAAAAACACGTTTTGACAATTTCTGAGCACTGGGGTTAAGGGCTGACTCAATGTGCTCTTCTGTGCCAGGCAGTTACACTGCGAATCTAAGGGCTGAGAAAAAGCGTTTATTTCGGGCTGAAAAACACGTTTTGAAAACTGTGTTGTTCCTACCCTATAAGTTACATGGAGGTTACCAAAGTTGCCAAAACATGTTTATTTCTGCTGAAAAACACATTTTGACAATTTCTGTACACTGGGGTTAAGGGCTGACTCAATGTGCTCTTCTGAGCCAGGCAGTTACACAGCGATTCTAAGGGCTGACAAAACGCGTTTATTTCGGGCTGAAAAACACGTTTTGAAAACTGTGTTGTTCCTGCCCTAAAAGTTACATGGTGGTGACCAAAGTTGCCAAAACGTGTTTATTTCAGCTGAAAAACACGATTTGACAATTTCTGAGCACTGGGGTTAAGGGCTGACTCAATGTGCTCTTCTGAGCCAGGCAGTTACACAGCGATTGTAAGGGCTGACAAAACGCGTTTATTTCGGGCTGAAAAACACGTTTTGAAAACTGTGTTGTTCCTGCCCTATAAGTTACATGGTGGTGACCAAAGTTGCCAAAACATGTTTATTTCTGCTGAAAAACACGTTTTGACAATTTCTGAGCACTGGGGTTAAGGGCTGACTCAGTGTGCTCTTCTGAGCCAGGCAGTTACACTGCGAATCTAAGGGCTGAGAAAAAGCGTTTATTTCGGGCTGAAAAACACGTTTTGAAAACTGTGTTGTTCCTACCCTATAAGTTACATGGGGGTTACCAAAGTTGCCAAAACATGTTTATTTCTGCTGAAAAACACGTTTTGACAATTTCTGTACACTGGGGTTAAGGGCTGACTCAATGTGCTCTTCTGAGCCAGGCAGTTACACTGCGATTCTAAGGGCTGACAAAACGCGTTTATTTCGGGCTGAAAAACACGTTTTGAAAACTGTGCTGTTCCTGCCCTATAAGTTACATGGTGGTGACCAAAGTTGCCAAAACATGTTTATTTCTGCTGAAAAACACGTTTTGACAATTTCTGAGCACTGGGGTTAAGGGCTGACTCAGTGTGCTCTTCTGAGCCAGGCAGTTACACTGCGAATCTAAGGGCTGAGAAAAAGCGTTTATTTCGGGCTGAAAAACACGTTTTGAAAACTGTGTTGTTCCTACCCTATAAGTTACATGGGGGTTACCAAAGTTGCCAAAACATGTTTATTTCTGCTGAAAAACACGTTTTGACAATTTCTGTAAACTGGGGTTAAGGGCTGATTCAATGTGCTCTTCTGAGCCAGGCAGTTACACTGCGATTCTAAGGGCTGACAAAACGCGTTTATTTCGGGCTGAAAAACACGTTTTGAAAACTGTGCTGTTCCTGCCCTATAAGTTACATGGTGGTGACCAAAGTTGCCAAAACGTCTTTATTTCTGCTGAAAAACACGTTTTGACAATTTCTGAGCACTGGGGTTAAGGGCTGACTCAATGTGCTCTTCTGAGCCAGGCAGTTACACTGCGAATCTAAGGGCTGAGAAAAAGCGTTTATTTCGGGCTGAAAAACACGTTTTGAAAACTGTGCTGTTCCTGCCCTGTAAGTTACATGGTGGTGACCAAAGTTGCCAAAACGTCTTTATTTCTGCTGAAAAACACGTTTTGACAATTTCTGAGCACTGGGGTTAAGGGCTGACTCAATGTGCTCTTCTGAGCCAGGCAGTTACACAGCGATTCTAAGGGCTGACAAAACGCGTTTATTTCGGGCTGAAAAACACGTTTTGAAAACTGTGTTGTTCCTGCCCTATAAGTTACATGGTGGTGACCAAAGTTGCCAAAACATGTTTATTTCTGCTGAAAAACACGTTTTGACAATTTCTGAGCACTGGGGTTAAGGGCTGACTCAGTGTGCTCTTCTGAGCCAGGCAGTTACACTGCGAATCTAAGGGCTGAGAAAAAGCGTTTATTTCGGGCTGAAAAACACGTTTTGAAAACTGTGTTGTTCCTACCCTATAAGTTACATGGGGGTTACCAAAGTTGCCAAAACATGTTTATTTCTGCTGAAAAACACGTTTTGACAATTTCTGTACACTGGGGTTAAGGGCTGACTCAATGTGCTCTTCTGAGCCAGGCAGTTACACTGCGATTCTAAGGGCTGACAAAACGCGTTTATTTCGGGCTGAAAAACACGTTTTGAAAACTGTGCTGTTCCTGCCCTATAAGTTACATGGTGGTGACCAAAGTTGCCAAAACATGTTTATTTCTGCTGAAAAACACGTTTTGACAATTTCTGAGCACTGGGGTTAAGGGCTGACTCAGTGTGCTCTTCTGAGCCAGACAGTTACACTGCGAATCTAAGGGCTGAGAAAAAGCGTTTATTTCGGGCTGAAAAACATGTTTTGAAAACTGTGTTGTTCCTACCCTATAAGTTACATGGGGGTTACCAAAGTTGCCAAAACACGTTTATTTCTGCTGAAAAACACGTTTTGACAATTTCTGTACACTGGGGTTAAGGGCTGACTCAATGTGCTCTTCTGAGCCAGGCAGTTACACTGCGATTCTAAGGGCTGACAAAACGCGTTTATTTCGGGCTGAAAAACACGTTTTGAAAACTGTGCTGTTCCTGCCCTATAAGTTACATGGTGGTGACCAAAGTTGCCAAAACGTCTTTATTTCTGCTGAAAAACACGTTTTGACAATTTCTGAGCACTGGGGTTAAGGGCTGACTCAATGTGCTCTTCTGAGCCAGGCAGTTACACTGCGAATCTAAGGGCTGAGAAAAAGCGTTTATTTCGGGCTGAAAAACACGTTTTGAAAACTGTGTTGTTCCTACCCTATAAGTTACATGGGGGTTACCAAAGTTGCCAAAACATGTTTATTTCTGCTGAAAAACACGTTTTGACAATTTCTGTACACTGGGGTTAAGGGCTGACTCAATGTGCTCTTCTGAGCCAGGCAGTTACACAGCGATTCTAAGGGCTGACAAAACGCGTTTATTTCGGGCTGAAAAACACGTTTTGAAAACTGTGCTGTTCCTGCCCTATAAGTTACATGGTGGTGACCAAAGTTGCCAAAACGTCTTTATTTCTGCTGAAAAACACGTTTTGACAATTTCTGAGCACTGGGGTTAAGGGCTGACTCAATGTGCTCTTCTGTGCCAGGCAGTTACACTGCGAATCTAAGGGCTGAGAAAAAGCGTTTATTTCGGGCTGAAAAACACGTTTTGAAAACTGTGTTGTTCCTACCCTATAAGTTACATGGGGGTTACCAAAGTTGCCAAAACATGTTTATTTCTGCTGAAAAACACATTTTGACAATTTCTGTACACTGGGGTTAAGGGCTGACTCAATGTGCTCTTCTGAGCCAGGCAGTTACACAGCGATTCTAAGGGCTGACAAAACGCGTTTATTTCGGGCTGAAAAACACGTTTTGAAAACTGTGTTGTTCCTGCCCTAAAAGTTACATGGTGGTGACCAAAGTTGCCAAAACGTGTTTATTTCTGCTGAAAAACACGATTTGACAATTTCTGAGCACTGGGGTTAAGGGCTGACTCAATGTGCTCTTCTGAGCCAGGCAGTTACACTGCGAATCTAAGGGCTGAGAAAAAGCGTTTATTTCGGGCTGAAAAACACGTTTTGAAAACTGTGCTGTTCCTGCCCTATAAGTTACATGGTGGTGACCAAAGTTGCCAAAACGTCTTTATTTCTGCTGAAAAACACGTTTTGACAATTTCTGAGCACTGGGGTTAAGGGCTGACTCAATGTGCTCTTCTGAGCCAGGCAGTTACACTGCGAATCTAAGGGCTGAGAAAAAGCGTTTATTTCGGGCTGAAAAACACGTTTTGAAAACTGTGTTGTTCCTGCCCTATAAGTTACACGGGGGTTACCAAAGTTGCCAAAACATGTTTATTTCTGCTGAAAAACACGTTTTGACAATTTCTGTACACTGGGGTTAAGGGCTGACTCAATGTGCTCTTCTGAGCCAGGCAGTTACACTGCGATTCTAAGGGCTGACAAAACGCGTTTATTTCGGGCTGAAAAACACGTTTTGAAAACTGTGCTGTTCCTGCCCTATAAGTTACATGGTGGTGACCAAAGTTGCCAAAACGTCTTTATTTCTGCTGAAAAACACGTTTTGACAATTTCTGAGCACTGGGGTTAAGGGCTGACTCAATGTGCTCTTCTGAGCCAGGCAGTTACACTGCGAATCTAAGGGCTGAGAAAAAGCGTTTATTTCGGGCTGAAAAACACGTTTTGAAAACTGTGTTGTTCCTACCCTATAAGTTACATGGGGGTTACCAAAGTTGCCAAAACATGTTTATTTCTGCTGAAAAACACGTTTTGACAATTTCTGTACACTGGGGTTAAGGGCTGACTCAATGTGCTCTTCTGAGCCAGGCAGTTACACTGCGATTCTAAGGGCTGACAAAACGCGTTTATTTCGGGCTGAAAAACACGTTTTGAAAACTGTGCTGTTCCTGCCCTATAAGTTACATGGTGGTGACCAAAGTTGCCAAAACGTCTTTATTTCTGCTGAAAAACACGATTTGACAATTTCTGAGCACTGGGGTTAAGGGCTGACTCAATGTGCTCTTCTGAGCCAGGCAGTTACACTGCGAATCTAAGGGCTGAGAAAAAGCGTTTATTTCGGGCTGAAAAACACGTTTTGAAAACTGTGCTGTTCCTGCCCTATAAGTTACATGGTGGTGACCAAAGTTGCCAAAACGTCTTTATTTCTGCTGAAAAACACGTTTTGACAATTTCTGAGCACTGGGGTTAAGGGCTGACTCAATGTGCTCTTCTGAGCCAGGCAGTTACACTGCGAATCTAAGGGCTGAGAAAAAGCGTTTATTTCGGGCTGAAAAACACGTTTTGAAAACTGTGCTGTTCCTGCCCTATAAGTTACATGGTGGTGACCAAAGTTATCAAAACATGTTTATTTCTGCTGAAAAACACGTTTTGACAATTTCTGAGCACTGGGGTTAAGGGCTGACTCAGTGTGCTCTTCTGAGCCAGGCAGTTACACTGCGAATCTAAGGGATGAGAAAAAGCGTTTATTTCGGGCTGAAAAACACGTTTTGAAAACTGTGTTGTTCCTACCCTATAAGTTACATGGGGGTTACCAAAGTTGCCAAAACATGTTTATTTTTGCTGAAAAACATGTTTTGACAATTTCTGTAAACTGGGGTTAAGGGCTGACTCAATGTGCTCTTCTGAGCAAGGCAGTTACACTGCGATTCTAAGGGCTGACAAAACGCGTTTATTTCGGGCTGAAAAACACGTTTTGAAAACTGTGCTGTTCCTGCCCTATAAGTTACATGGTGGTGACCAAAGTTGCCAAAACGTCTTTATTTCTGCTGAAAAACACGTTTTGACAATTTCTGAGCACTGGGGTTAAGGGCTGACTCAATGTGCTCTTCTGAGCCAGGCAGTTACACTGCGAATCTAAGGGCTGAGAAAAAGCGTTTATTTCGGGCTGAAAAACACGTTTTGAAAACTGTGCTGTTCCTGCCCTGTAAGTTACATGGTGGTGACCAAAGTTGCCAAAACGTGTTTATTTCTGCTGAAAAACACATTTTGACAATTTCTGTACACTGGGGTTAAGTGCTGACTCAATGTGCTCTTCTGAGCCAGGCAGTTACACAGCGATTCTAAGGGCTGACAAAACGCGTTTATTTCGGGCTGAAAAACACGTTTTGAAAACTGTGTTGTTCCTGCCCTATAAGTTACATGGGGGTTACCAAAGTTGCCAAAACATGTTTATTTCTGCTGAAAAACACGTTTTGACAATTTCTGTACACTGGGGTTAAGGGCTGACTCAATGTGCTCTTCTGAGCCAGGCAGTTACACTGCGAATCTAAGGGCTGAGAAAAAGCGTTTATTTCGGGCTGAAAAACACGTTTTGAAAACTGTGCTGTTCCTGCCCTGTAAGTTACATGGTGGTGACCAAAGTTGCCAAAACGTGTTTATTTCTGCTGAAAAACACATTTTGACAATTTCTGTACACTGGGGTTAAGTGCTGACTCAATGTGCTCTTCTGAGCCAGGCAGTTACACAGCGATTCTAAGGGCTGACAAAACGCGTTTATTTCGGGCTGAAAAACACGTTTTGAAAACTGTGTTGTTCCTACCCTATAAGTTACATGGGGGTTACCAAAGTTGCCAAAACATGTTTATTTCTGCTGAAAAACACGTTTTGACAATTTCTGAGCACTGGGGTTAAGGGCTGACTCAGTGTGCTCTTCTGAGCCAGGCAGTTACACTGCGAATCTAAGGGCTGAGAAAAAGCGTTTATTTCGGGCTGAAAAACACGTTTTGAAAACTGTGTTGTTCCTACCCTATAAGTTACATGGGGGGTACCAAAGTTGCCAAAACATGTTTATTTCTGCTGAAAAACACGTTTTGACAATTTCTGTACACTGGGGTTAAGGGCTGACTCAATGTGCTCTTCTGAGCCAGGCAGTTACACAGCGATTCTAAGGGCTGACAAAACGCGTTTATTTCGGGCTGAAAAACACGTTTTGAAAACTGTGCTGTTCCTGCCCTATAAGTTACATGGAGGTTACCAAAGTTGCCAAAACATGTTTATTTCTGCTGAAAAACACATTTTGACAATTTCTGTACACTGGGGTTAAGGGCTGACTCAATGTGCTCTTCTGAGCCAGGCAGTTACACAGCGATTCTAAGGGCTGACAAAACGCGTTTATTTCGGGCTGAAAAACACGTTTTGAAAACTGTGTTGTTCCTGCCCTAAAAGTTACATGGTGGTGACCAAAGTTGCCAAAACGTGTTTATTTCTGCTGAAAAACACGATTTGACAATTTCTGAGCACTGGGGTTAAGGGCTGACTCAATGTGCTCTTCTGAGCCAGGCAGTTACACTTCGAATCTAAGGGCTGAGAAAAAGCGTTTATTTCGGGCTGAAAAACACGTTTTGAAAACTGTGCTGTTCCTGCCCTATAAGTTACATGGTGGTGACCAAAGTTGCCAAAACATGTTTATTTCTGCTGAAAAACACGTTTTGACAATTTCTGAGCACTGGGGTTAAGGGCTGACTCAATGTGCTCTTCTGAGCCAGGCAGTTACACAGCGATTCTAAGGGCTGACAAAACGCGTTTATTTCGGGCTGAAAAACACGTTTTGAAAACTGTGTTGTTCCTGCCCTATAAGTTACATGGTGGTGACCAAAGTTGCCAAAACATGTTTATTTCTGCTGAAAAACACGTTTTGACAATTTCTGAGCACTGGGGTTAAGGGCTGACTCAGTGTGCTCTTCTGAGCCAGGCAGTTACACTGCGAATCTAAGGGCTGAGAAAAAGCGTTTATTTCGGGCTGAAAAACACGTTTTGAAAACTGTGTTGTTCCTACCCTATAAGTTACATGGGGGTTACCAAAGTTGCCAAAACATGTTTATTTCTGCTGAAAAACACGTTTTGACAATTTCTGTACACTGGGGTTAAGGGCTGACTCAATGTGCTCTTCTGAGCCAGGCAGTTACACTGCGATTCTAAGGGCTGACAAAACGCGTTTATTTCGGGCTGAAAAACACGTTTTGAAAACTGTGCTGTTCCTGCCCTATAAGTTACATGGTGGTGACCAAAGTTGCCAAAACATGTTTATTTCTGCTGAAAAACACGTTTTGACAATTTCTGAGCACTGGGGTTAAGGGCTGACTCAGTGTGCTCTTCTGAGCCAGGCAGTTACACTGCGAATCTAAGGGCTGAGAAAAAGCGTTTATTTCGGGCTGAAAAACACGTTTTGAAAACTGTGTTGTTCCTACCCTATAAGTTACATGGGGGTTACCAAAGTTGCCAAAACATGTTTATTTCTGCTGAAAAACACGTTTTGACAATTTCTGTACACTGGGGTTAAGGGCTGACTCAATGTGCTCTTCTGAGCCAGGCAGTTACACTGCGATTCTAAGGGCTGACAAAACGCGTTTATTTCGGGCTGAAAAACACGTTTTGAAAACTGTGCTGTTCCTGCCCTATAAGTTACATGGTGGTGACCAAAGTTGCCAAAACGTCTTTATTTCTGCTGAAAAACACGTTTTGACAATTTCTGCACACTGGGGTTAAGGGCTGACTCAATGTGCTCTTCTGAGCCAGGCAGTTACACAGCGATTCTAAGGGCTGACAAAACGCGTTTATTTCGGGCTGAAAAACACGTTTTGAAAACTGTGTTGTTCCTGCCCTAAAAGTTACATGGTGGTTACCAAAGTTGCCAAAACGTGTTTATTTCTGCTGAAAAACACGATTTGACAATTTCTGCACACTGGGGTTAAGGGCTGACTCAATGTGCTCTTCTGAGCCAGGCAGTTACACAGCGATTCTAAGGGCTGACAAAACGCGTTTATTTCGGGCTGAAAAACACGTTTTGAAAACTGTGCTGTTCCTGCCCTATAAGTTACATGGTGGTGACCAAAGTTGCCAAAACGTCTTTATTTCTGCTGAAAAACACGTTTTGACAATTTCTGAGCACTGGGGTTAAGGGCTGACTCAATGTGCTCTTCTGTGCCAGGCAGTTACACTGCGAATCTAAGGGCTGAGAAAAAGCGTTTATTTCGGGCTGAAAAACACGTTTTGAAAACTGTGTTGTTCCTACCCTATAAGTTACATGGGGGTTACCAAAGTTGCCAAAACATGTTTATTTCTGCTGAAAAACACATTTTGACAATTTCTGTACACTGGGGTTAAGGGCTGACTCAATGTGCTCTTCTGAGCCAGGCAGTTACACAGCGATTCTAAGGGCTGACAAAACGCGTTTATTTCGGGCTGAAAAACACGTTTTGAAAACTGTGTTGTTCCTGCCCTAAAAGTTACATGGTGGTGACCAAAGTTGCCAAAACGTGTTTATTTCTGCTGAAAAACACGATTTGACAATTTCTGAGCACTGGGGTTAAGGGCTGACTCAATGTGCTCTTCTGAGCCAGGCAGTTACACTGCGAATCTAAGGGCTGAGAAAAAGCGTTTATTTCGGGCTGAAAAACACGTTTTGAAAACTGTGCTGTTCCTGCCCTATAAGTTACATGGTGGTGACCAAAGTTGCCAAAACGTCTTTATTTCTGCTGAAAAACACGTTTTGACAATTTCTGAGCACTGGGGTTAAGGGCTGACTCAATGTGCTCTTCTGAGCCAGGCAGTTACACTGCGAATCTAAGGGCTGAGAAAAAGCGTTTATTTCGGGCTGAAAAACACGTTTTGAAAACTGTGTTGTTCCTGCCCTATAAGTTACACGGGGGTTACCAAAGTTGCCAAAACATGTTTATTTCTGCTGAAAAACACGTTTTGACAATTTCTGTACACTGGGGTTAAGGGCTGACTCAATGTGCTCTTCTGAGCCAGGCAGTTACACTGCGATTCTAAGGGCTGACAAAACGCGTTTATTTCGGGCTGAAAAACACGTTTTGAAAACTGTGCTGTTCCTGCCCTATAAGTTACATGGTGGTGACCAAAGTTGCCAAAACGTCTTTATTTCTGCTGAAAAACACGTTTTGACAATTTCTGAGCACTGGGGTTAAGGGCTGACTCAATGTGCTCTTCTGAGCCAGGCAGTTACACTGCGAATCTAAGGGCTGAGAAAAAGCGTTTATTTCGGGCTGAAAAACACGTTTTGAAAACTGTGTTGTTCCTACCCTATAAGTTACATGGGGGTTACCAAAGTTGCCAAAACATGTTTATTTCTGCTGAAAAACACGTTTTGACAATTTCTGTACACTGGGGTTAAGGGCTGACTCAATGTGCTCTTCTGAGCCAGGCAGTTACACAGCGATTCTAAGGGCTGACAAAACGCGTTTATTTCGGGCTGAAAAACACGTTTTGAAAACTGTGCTGTTCCTGCCCTATAAGTTACATGGTGGTGACCAAAGTTGCCAAAACGTCTTTATTTCTGCTGAAAAACACGTTTTGACAATTTCTGAGCACTGGGGTTAAGGGCTGACTCAATGTGCTCTTCTGTGCCAGGCAGTTACACTGCGAATCTAAGGGCTGAGAAAAAGCGTTTATTTCGGGCTGAAAAACACGTTTTGAAAACTGTGTTGTTCCTACCCTATAAGTTACATGGGGGTTACCAAAGTTGCCAAAACATGTTTATTTCTGCTGAAAAACACATTTTGACAATTTCTGTACACTGGGGTTAAGGGCTGACTCAATGTGCTCTTCTGAGCCAGGCAGTTACACAGCGATTCTAAGGGCTGACAAAACGCGTTTATTTCGGGCTGAAAAACACGTTTTGAAAACTGTGTTGTTCCTGCCCTAAAAGTTACATGGTGGTGACCAAAGTTGCCAAAACGTGTTTATTTCTGCTGAAAAACACGATTTGACAATTTCTGAGCACTGGGGTTAAGGGCTGACTCAATGTGCTCTTCTGAGCCAGGCAGTTACACTGCGAATCTAAGGGCTGAGAAAAAGCGTTTATTTCGGGCTGAAAAACACGTTTTGAAAACTGTGCTGTTCCTGCCCTATAAGTTACATGGTGGTGACCAAAGTTGCCAAAACGTCTTTATTTCTGCTGAAAAACACGTTTTGACAATTTCTGAGCACTGGGGTTAAGGGCTGACTCAATGTGCTCTTCTGAGCCAGGCAGTTACACTGCGAATCTAAGGGCTGAGAAAAAGCGTTTATTTCGGGCTGAAAAACACGTTTTGAAAACTGTGTTGTTCCTGCCCTATAAGTTACACGGGGGTTACCAAAGTTGCCAAAACATGTTTATTTCTGCTGAAAAACACGTTTTGACAATTTCTGTACACTGGGGTTAAGGGCTGACTCAATGTGCTCTTCTGAGCCAGGCAGTTACACAGCAATTCTAAAGGCTGACAAAACGCGTTTATTTCGGGCTGAAAAACACGTTTTGAAAACTGTGTTGTTCCTGCCCTATAAGTTACATGGTGGTGACCAAAGTTGCCAAAACGTCTTTATTTCTGCTGAAAAACACGTTTTGACAATTTCTGAGCACTGGGGTTAAGGGCTGACTCAATCTGCTCTTCTGAGCCAGGCAGTTACACTGCGAATCTAAGGGCTGAGAAAAAGCGTTTATTTCGGGCTGAAAAACACGTTTTGAAAACTGTGTTGTTCCTACCCTATAAGTTACATGGGGGTTACCAAAGTTGCCAAAACATGTTTATTTCAGCTGAAAAACACGTTTTGACAATTTCTGTACACTGGGGTTAAGGGCTGACTCAATGTGCTCTTCTGAGCCAGGCAGTTACACAGCGATTCTAAGGGCTGACAAAACGCGTTTATTTCGGGCCGAAAAACACGTTTTGAAAACTGTGTTGTTCCTGCCCGATAAGTTACATGGGGGTTACCAAAGTTGCCAAAACATGTTTATTTCTGCTGAAAAACACGTTTTGACAATTTCTGAGCACTGGGGTTAAGGGCTGACTTAGTGTGCTCTTCTGAGCCAGGCAGTTACACTGCGAATCTAAGGGCTGAGAAAAAGCGTTTATTTCGGGCTGAAAAACACGTTTTGAAAACTGTGTTGTTCCTACCCTATAAGTTACATGGGGGTTACCAAAGTTGCCAAAACATGTTTATTTCTGCTGAAAAACACGTTTTGACAATTTCTGTACACTGGGGTTAAGGGCTGACTCAATGTGCTCTTCTGAGCCAGGCAGTTACACTGCGATTCTAAGGGCTGACAAAACGCGTTTATTTCGGGCTGAAAAACACGTTTTGAAAACTGTGCTGTTCCTGCCCTATAAGTTACATGGTGGTGACCAAAGTTGCCAAAACGTCTTTATTTCTGCTGAAAAACACGTTTTGACAATTTCTGCACACTGGGGTTAAGGGCTGACTCAATGTGCTCTTCTGAGCCAGGCAGTTACACAGCGATTCTAAGGGCTGACAAAACGCGTTTATTTCGGGCTGAAAAACACGTTTTGAAAACTGTGTTGTTCCTGCCCTAAAAGTTACATGGTGGTTACCAAAGTTGCCAAAACGTGTTTATTTCTGCTGAAAAACACGATTTGACAATTTCTGCACACTGGGGTTAAGGGCTGACTCAATGTGCTCTTCTGAGCCAGGCAGTTACACAGCGATTCTAAGGGCTGACAAAACGCGTTTATTTCGGGCTGAAAAACACGTTTTGAAAACTGTGCTGTTCCTGCCCTATAAGTTACATGGTGGTGACCAAAGTTGCCAAAACGTCTTTATTTCTGCTGAAAAACACGTTTTGACAATTTCTGAGCACTGGGGTTAAGGGCTGACTCAATGTGCTCTTCTGAGCCAGGCAGTTACACAGCGATTCTAAGGGCTGACAAAACGCGTTTATTTCGGGCTGAAAAACACGTTTTGAAAACTGTGTTGTTCCTGCCCTATAAGTTACATGGTGGTGACCAAAGTTGCCAAAACGTGTTTATTTCTGCTGAAAAACACGTTTTGACAATTTCTGAGCACTGGGGTTAAGGGCTGACTCAGTGTGCTCTTCTGAGCCAGGCAGTTACACAGCGATTCTAAGGGCTGACAAAACGCGTTTATTTCGGGCTGAAAAACACGTTTTGAAAACTGTGTTGTTCCTGCCCTATAAGTTACATGGTGGTGACCAAAGTTACCAAAACGTGTTTATTTCTGCTGAAAAACACGTTTTGACAATTTCTGAGCACTGGGGTTAAGGGCTGACTCAGTGTGCTCTTCTGAGCCAGGCAGTTACACTGCGAATCTAAGGGCTGAGAAAAAGCGTTTATTTCGGGCTGAAAAACACGTTTTGAAAACTGTGTTGTTCCTACCCTATAAGTTACATGGGGGTTACCAAAGTTGCCAAAACATGTTTATTTCTGCTGAAAAACACGTTTTGACAATTTCTGTACACTGGGGTTAAGGGCTGACTCAATGTGCTCTTCTGAGCCAGGCAGTTACACTGCGATTCTAAGGGCTGACAAAACGCGTTTATTTCGGGCTGAAAAACACGTTTTGAAAACTGTGCTGTTCCTGCCCTATAAGTTACATGGTGGTGACCAAAGTTGCCAAAACATGTTTATTTCTGCTGAAAAACACGTTTTGACAATTTCTGAGCACTGGGGTTAAGGGCTGACTCAGTGTGCTCTTCTGAGCCAGGCAGTTACACTGCGAATCTAAGGGCTGAGAAAAAGCGTTTATTTCGGGCTGAAAAACACGTTTTGAAAACTGTGTTGTTCCTACCCTATAAGTTACATGGGGGTTACCAAAGTTGCCAAAACATGTTTATTTCTGCTGAAAAACACGTTTTGACAATTTCTGTACACTGGGGTTAAGGGCTGACTCAATGTGCTCTTCTGAGCCAGGCAGTTACACTGCGATTCTAAGGGCTGACAAAACGCGTTTATTTCGGGCTGAAAAACACGTTTTGAAAACTGTGCTGTTCCTGCCCTATAAGTTACATGGTGGTGACCAAAGTTGCCAAAACGTCTTTATTTCTGCTGAAAAACACGTTTTGACAATTTCTGAGCACTGGGGTTAAGGGCTGACTCAATGTGCTCTTCTGAGCCAGGCAGTTACACTGCGAATCTAAGGGCTGAGAAAAAGCGTTTATTTCGGGCTGAAAAACACGTTTTGAAAACTGTGTTGTTCCTACCCTATAAGTTACATGGGGGTTACCAAAGTTGCCAAAACATGTTTATTTCTGCTGAAAAACACGTTTTGACAATTTCTGTACACTGGGGTTAAGGGCTGACTCAATGTGCTCTTCTGAGCCAGGCAGTTACACAGCGATTCTAAGGGCTGACAAAACGCGTTTATTTCGGGCTGAAAAACACGTTTTGAAAACTGTGCTGTTCCTGCCCTATAAGTTACATGGTGGTGACCAAAGTTGCCAAAACGTCTTTATTTCTGCTGAAAAACACGTTTTGACAATTTTTGAGCACTGGGGTTAAGGGCTGACTCAATGTGCTCTTCTGTGCCAGGCAGTTACACTGCGAATCTAAGGGCTGAGAAAAAGCGTTTATTTCGGGCTGAAAAACACGTTTTGAAAACTGTGTTGTTCCTACCCTATAAGTTACATGGGGGTTACCAAAGTTGCCAAAACATGTTTATTTCTGCTGAAAAACACATTTTGACAATTTCTGTACACTGGGGTTAAGGGCTGACTCAATGTGCTCTTCTGAGCCAGGCAGTTACACTGCGATTCTAAGGGCTGACAAAACGCGTTTATTTCGGGCTGAAAAACACGTTTTGAAAACTGTGCTGTTCCTGCCCTATAAGTTACATGGTGGTGACCAAAGTTGCCAAAACGTCTTTATTTCTGCTGAAAAACACGTTTTGACAATTTCTGAGCACTGGGGTTAAGGGCTGACTCAATGTGCTCTTCTGAGCCAGGCAGTTACACTGCGAATCTAAGGGCTGAGAAAAAGCGTTTATTTCGGGCTGAAAAACACGTTTTGAAAACTGTGCTGTTCCTGCCCTATAAGTTACATGGTGGTGACCAAAGTTGCCAAAACATGTTTATTTCTGCTGAAAAACACGTTTTGACAATTTCTGAGCACTGGGGTTAAGGGCTGACTCAGTGTGCTCTTCTGAGCCAGGCAGTTACACTGCGAATCTAAGGGCTGAGAAAAAGCGTTTATTTCGGGCTGAAAAACACATTTTGAAAACTGTGTTGTTCCTACCCTATAAGTTACATGGGGGTTACCAAAGTTGCCAAAACATGTTTATTTCTGCTGAAAAACACGTTTTGACAATTTCTGTACACTGGGGTTAAGGGCTGACTCAATGTGCTCTTCTGAGCCAGGCAGTTACACTGCGATTCTAAGGGCTGACAAAACGCGTTTATTTCGGGCTGAAAAACACGTTTTGAAAACTGTGCTGTTCCTGCCCTATAAGTTACATGGTGGTGACCAAAGTTGCCAAAACGTCTTTATTTCTGCTGAAAAACACGTTTTGACAATTTCTGCACACTGGGGTTAAGGGCTGACTCAATGTGCTCTTCTGAGCCAGGCAGTTACACAGCGATTCTAAGGGCTGACAAAACGCGTTTATTTCGGGCTGAAAAACACGTTTTGAAAACTGTGTTGTTCCTGCCCTAAAAGTTACATGGTGGTTACCAAAGTTGCCAAAACGTGTTTATTTCTGCTGAAAAACACGATTTGACAATTTCTGCACACTGGGGTTAAGGGCTGACTCAATGTGCTCTTCTGAGCCAGGCAGTTACACAGCGATTCTAAGGGCTGACAAAACGCGTTTATTTCGGGCTGAAAAACACGTTTTGAAAACTGTGTTGTTCCTGCCCTATAAGTTACATGGTGGTGACCAAAGTTGCCAAAACGTGTTTATTTCTGCTGAAAAACACGTTTTGACAATTTCTGAGCACTGGGGTTAAGGGCTGACTCAGTGTGCTCTTCTGAGCCAGGCAGTTACACAGCGATTCTAAGGGCTGACAAAACGCGTTTATTTCGGGCTGAAAAACACGTTTTGAAAACTGTGTTGTTCCTGCCCTATAAGTTACATGGTGGTGACCAAAGTTACCAAAACGTGTTTATTTCTGCTGAAAAACACGTTTTGACAATTTCTGAGCACTGGGGTTAAGGGCTGACTCAGTGTGCTCTTCTGAGCCAGGCAGTTACACTGCGAATCTAAGGGCTGAGAAAAAGCGTTTATTTCGGGCTGAAAAACACGTTTTGAAAACTGTGTTGTTCCTACCCTATAAGTTACATGGGGGTTACCAAAGTTGCCAAAACATGTTTATTTCTGCTGAAAAACACGTTTTGACAATTTCTGTACACTGGGGTTAAGGGCTGACTCAATGTGCTCTTCTGAGCCAGGCAGTTATACAGCGATTCTAAGGGCTGACAAAACGCGTTTATTTCGGGCTGAAAAACACGTTTTGAAAACTGTGCTGTTCCTGCCCTATAAGTTACATGGTGGTGACCAAAGTTGCCAAAACGTCTTTATTTCTGCTGAAAAACACGTTTTGACAATTTCTGAGCACTGGGGTTAAGGGCTGACTCAATGTGCTCTTCTGTGCCAGGCAGTTACACTGCGAATCTAAGGGCTGAGAAAAAGCGTTTATTTCGGGCTGAAAAACACGTTTTGAAAACTGTGTTGTTCCTACCCTATAAGTTACATGGAGGTTACCAAAGTTGCCAAAACATGTTTATTTCTGCTGAAAAACACATTTTGACAATTTCTGTACACTGGGGTTAAGGGCTGACTCAATGTGCTCTTCTGAGCCAGGCAGTTACACAGCGATTCTAAGGGCTGACAAAACGCGTTTATTTCGGGCTGAAAAACACGTTTTGAAAACTGTGTTGTTCCTGCCCTAAAAGTTACATGGTGGTGACCAAAGTTGCCAAAACGTGTTTATTTCTGCTGAAAAACACGATTTGACAATTTCTGAGCACTGGGGTTAAGGGCTGACTCAATGTGCTCTTCTGAGCCAGGCAGTTACACTGCGAATCTAAGGGCTGAGAAAAAGCGTTTATTTCGGGCTGAAAAACACGTTTTGAAAACTGTGCTGTTCCTGCCCTATAAGTTACATGGTGGTGACCAAAGTTGCCAAAACGTCTTTATTTCTGCTGAAAAACACGTTTTGACAATTTCTGAGCACTGGGGTTAAGGGCTGACTCAATGTGCTCTTCTGAGCCAGGCAGTTACACTGCGAATCTAAGGGCTGAGAAAAAGCGTTTATTTCGGGCTGAAAAACACGTTTTGAAAACTGTGTTGTTCCTGCCCTATAAGTTACACGGGGGTTACCAAAGTTGCCAAAACATGTTTATTTCTGC
The DNA here is from genome assembly GCF_055471065.1 of Atractosteus spatula. NCBI lineage: Eukaryota > Metazoa > Chordata > Actinopteri > Semionotiformes > Lepisosteidae > Atractosteus > Atractosteus spatula. The sequence goes on along the minus strand of NW_028296927.1, from coordinate 82,411 downwards.
TGAAAAACACGTTTTGACAATTTCTGTACACTGGGGTTAAGGGCTGACTCAATGTGCTCTTCTGAGCCACGCAGTTACACTGCGATTCTAAGGGCTGACAAAACGCGTTTATTTCGGGCTGAAAAACACGTTTTGAAAACTGTGCTGTTCCTGCCCTATAAGTTACATGGTGGTGACCAAAGTTGCCAAAACGTCTTTATTTCTGCTGAAAAACACGTTTTGACAATTTCTGAGCACTGGGGTTAAGGGCTGACTCAATGTGCTCTTCTGAGCCAGGCAGTTACACTGCGAATCTAAGGGCTGAGAAAAAGCGTTTATTTCGGGCTGAAAAACACGTTTTGAAAACTGTGTTGTTCCTACCCTATAAGTTACATGGGGGTTACCAAAGTTGCCAAAACATGTTTATTTCTGCTGAAAAACACGTTTTGACAATTTCTGTACACTGGGGTTAAGGGCTGACTCAATGTGCTCTTCTGAGCCAGGCAGTTACACAGCGATTCTAAGGGCTGACAAAACGCGTTTATTTCGGGCTGAAAAACACGTTTTGAAAACTGTGCTGTTCCTGCCCTATAAGTTACATGGTGGTGACCAAAGTTGCCAAAACGTCTTTATTTCTGCTGAAAAACACGTTTTGACAATTTTTGAGCACTGGGGTTAAGGGCTGACTCAATGTGCTCTTCTGTGCCAGGCAGTTACACTGCGAATCTAAGGGCTGAGAAAAAGCGTTTATTTCGGGCTGAAAAACACGTTTTGAAAACTGTGCTGTTCCTGCCCTATAAGTTACATGGTGGTGACCAAAGTTGCCAAAACATGTTTATTTCTGCTGAAAAACACGTTTTGACAATTTCTGAGCACTGGGGTTAAGGGCTGACTTAGTGTGCTCTTCTGAGCCAGGCAGTTACACTGCGAATCTAAGGGCTGAGAAAAAGCGTTTATTTCGGGCTGAAAAACACGTTTTGAAAACTGTGTTGTTCCTACCCTATAAGTTACATGGGGGTTACCAAAGTTGCCAAAACATGTTTATTTCTGCTGAAAAACACGTTTTGACAATTTCTGTACACTGGGGTTAAGGGCTGACTCAATGTGCTCTTCTGAGCCAGGCAGTTACACTGCGATTCTAAGGGCTGACAAAACGCGTTTATTTCGGGCTGAAAAACACGTTTTGAAAACTGTGCTGTTCCTGCCCTATAAGTTACATGGTGGTGACCAAAGTTGCCAAAACGTCTTTATTTCTGCTGAAAAACACGTTTTGACAATTTCTGCACACTGGGGTTAAGGGCTGACTCAATGTGCTCTTCTGAGCCAGGCAGTTACACAGCGATTCTAAGGGCTGACAAAACGCGTTTATTTCGGGCTGAAAAACACGTTTTGAAAACTGTGTTGTTCCTGCCCTAAAAGTTACATGGTGGTTACCAAAGTTGCCAAAACGTGTTTATTTCTGCTGAAAAACACGATTTGACAATTTCTGCACACTGGGGTTAAGGGCTGACTCAATGTGCTCTTCTGAGCCAGGCAGTTACACAGCGATTCTAAGGGCTGACAAAACGCGTTTATTTCGGGCTGAAAAACACGTTTTGAAAACTGTGTTGTTCCTGCCCTATAAGTTACATGGTGGTGACCAAAGTTGCCAAAACGTGTTTATTTCTGCTGAAAAACACGTTTTGACAATTTCTGAGCACTGGGGTTAAGGGCTGACTCAGTGTGCTCTTCTGAGCCAGGCAGTTACACAGCGATTCTAAGGGCTGACAAAACGCGTTTATTTCGGGCTGAAAAACACGTTTTGAAAACTGTGTTGTTCCTGCCCTATAAGTTACATGGTGGTGACCAAAGTTACCAAAACGTGTTTATTTCTGCTGAAAAACACGTTTTGACAATTTCTGAGCACTGGGGTTAAGGGCTGACTCAGTGTGCTCTTCTGAGCCAGGCAGTTACACTGCGAATCTAAGGGCTGAGAAAAAGCGTTTATTTCGGGCTGAAAAACACGTTTTGAAAACTGTGTTGTTCCTACCCTATAAGTTACATGGGGGTTACCAAAGTTGCCAAAACATGTTTATTTCTGCTGAAAAACACGTTTTGACAATTTCTGTACACTGGGGTTAAGGGCTGACTCAATGTGCTCTTCTGAGCCAGGCAGTTATACAGCGATTCTAAGGGCTGACAAAACGCGTTTATTTCGGGCTGAAAAACACGTTTTGAAAACTGTGCTGTTCCTGCCCTATAAGTTACATGGTGGTGACCAAAGTTGCCAAAACGTCTTTATTTCTGCTGAAAAACACGTTTTGACAATTTCTGAGCACTGGGGTTAAGGGCTGACTCAATGTGCTCTTCTGTGCCAGGCAGTTACACTGCGAATCTAAGGGCTGAGAAAAAGCGTTTATTTCGGGCTGAAAAACACGTTTTGAAAACTGTGTTGTTCCTACCCTATAAGTTACATGGAGGTTACCAAAGTTGCCAAAACATGTTTATTTCTGCTGAAAAACACATTTTGACAATTTCTGTACACTGGGGTTAAGGGCTGACTCAATGTGCTCTTCTGAGCCAGGCAGTTACACAGCGATTCTAAGGGCTGACAAAACGCGTTTATTTCGGGCTGAAAAACACGTTTTGAAAACTGTGTTGTTCCTGCCCTAAAAGTTACATGGTGGTGACCAAAGTTGCCAAAACGTGTTTATTTCTGCTGAAAAACACGATTTGACAATTTCTGAGCACTGGGGTTAAGGGCTGACTCAATGTGCTCTTCTGAGCCAGGCAGTTACACTGCGAATCTAAGGGCTGAGAAAAAGCGTTTATTTCGGGCTGAAAAACACGTTTTGAAAACTGTGCTGTTCCTGCCCTATAAGTTACATGGTGGTGACCAAAGTTGCCAAAACGTCTTTATTTCTGCTGAAAAACACGTTTTGACAATTTCTGAGCACTGGGGTTAAGGGCTGACTCAATGTGCTCTTCTGAGCCAGGCAGTTACACTGCGAATCTAAGGGCTGAGAAAAAGCGTTTATTTCGGGCTGAAAAACACGTTTTGAAAACTGTGTTGTTCCTGCCCTATAAGTTACACGGGGGTTACCAAAGTTGCCAAAACATGTTTATTTCTGCTGAAAAACACGTTTTGACAATTTCTGTACACTGGGGTTAAGGGCTGACTCAATGTGCTCTTCTGAGCCACGCAGTTACACTGCGATTCTAAGGGCTGACAAAACGCGTTTATTTCGGGCTGAAAAACACGTTTTGAAAACTGTGCTGTTCCTGCCCTATAAGTTACATGGTGGTGACCAAAGTTGCCAAAACGTCTTTATTTCTGCTGAAAAACACGTTTTGACAATTTCTGAGCACTGGGGTTAAGGGCTGACTCAATGTGCTCTTCTGAGCCAGGCAGTTACACTGCGAATCTAAGGGCTGAGAAAAAGCGTTTATTTCGGGCTGAAAAACACGTTTTGAAAACTGTGTTGTTCCTACCCTATAAGTTACATGGGGGTTACCAAAGTTGCCAAAACATGTTTATTTCTGCTGAAAAACACGTTTTGACAATTTCTGTACACTGGGGTTAAGGGCTGACTCAATGTGCTCTTCTGAGCCAGGCAGTTACACAGCGATTCTAAGGGCTGACAAAACGCGTTTATTTCGGGCTGAAAAACACGTTTTGAAAACTGTGTTGTTCCTGCCCTATAAGTTACATGGTGGTGACCAAAGTTGCCAAAACGTGTTTATTTCTGCTGAAAAACACGTTTTGACAATTTCTGAGCACTGGGGTTAAGGGCTGACTCAGTGTGCTCTTCTGAGCCAGGCAGTTACACAGCGATTCTAAGGGCTGACAAAACGCGTTTATTTCGGGCTGAAAAACACGTTTTGAAAACTGTGTTGTTCCTGCCCTATAAGTTACATGGTGGTGACCAAAGTTACCAAAACGTGTTTATTTCTGCTGAAAAACACGTTTTGACAATTTCTGAGCACTGGGGTTAAGGGCTGACTCAGTGTGCTCTTCTGAGCCAGGCAGTTACACTGCGAATCTAAGGGCTGAGAAAAAGCGTTTATTTCGGGCTGAAAAACACGTTTTGAAAACTGTGTTGTTCCTACCCTATAAGTTACATGGGGGTTACCAAAGTTGCCAAAACATGTTTATTTCTGCTGAAAAACACGTTTTGACAATTTCTGTACACTGGGGTTAAGGGCTGACTCAATGTGCTCTTCTGAGCCAGGCAGTTATACAGCGATTCTAAGGGCTGACAAAACGCGTTTATTTCGGGCTGAAAAACACGTTTTGAAAACTGTGCTGTTCCTGCCCTATAAGTTACATGGTGGTGACCAAAGTTGCCAAAACGTCTTTATTTCTGCTGAAAAACACGTTTTGACAATTTCTGAGCACTGGGGTTAAGGGCTGACTCAATGTGCTCTTCTGTGCCAGGCAGTTACACTGCGAATCTAAGGGCTGAGAAAAAGCGTTTATTTCGGGCTGAAAAACACGTTTTGAAAACTGTGTTGTTCCTACCCTATAAGTTACATGGAGGTTACCAAAGTTGCCAAAACATGTTTATTTCTGCTGAAAAACACATTTTGACAATTTCTGTACACTGGGGTTAAGGGCTGACTCAATGTGCTCTTCTGAGCCAGGCAGTTACACAGCGATTCTAAGGGCTGACAAAACGCGTTTATTTCGGGCTGAAAAACACGTTTTGAAAACTGTGTTGTTCCTGCCCTAAAAGTTACATGGTGGTGACCAAAGTTGCCAAAACGTGTTTATTTCTGCTGAAAAACACGATTTGACAATTTCTGAGCACTGGGGTTAAGGGCTGACTCAATGTGCTCTTCTGAGCCAGGCAGTTACACTGCGAATCTAAGGGCTGAGAAAAAGCGTTTATTTCGGGCTGAAAAACACGTTTTGAAAACTGTGCTGTTCCTGCCCTATAAGTTACATGGTGGTGACCAAAGTTGCCAAAACGTCTTTATTTCTGCTGAAAAACACGTTTTGACAATTTCTGAGCACTGGGGTTAAGGGCTGACTCAATGTGCTCTTCTGAGCCAGGCAGTTACACTGCGAATCTAAGGGCTGAGAAAAAGCGTTTATTTCGGGCTGAAAAACACGTTTTGAAAACTGTGTTGTTCCTGCCCTATAAGTTACACGGGGGTTACCAAAGTTGCCAAAACATGTTTATTTCTGCTGAAAAACACGTTTTGACAATTTCTGTACACTGGGGTTAAGGGCTGACTCAATGTGCTCTTCTGAGCCACGCAGTTACACTGCGATTCTAAGGGCTGACAAAACGCGTTTATTTCGGGCTGAAAAACACGTTTTGAAAACTGTGCTGTTCCTGCCCTATAAGTTACATGGTGGTGACCAAAGTTGCCAAAACGTCTTTATTTCTGCTGAAAAACACGTTTTGACAATTTCTGAGCACTGGGGTTAAGGGCTGACTCAATGTGCTCTTCTGAGCCAGGCAGTTACACTGCGAATCTAAGGGCTGAGAAAAAGCGTTTATTTCGGGCTGAAAAACACGTTTTGAAAACTGTGTTGTTCCTACCCTATAAGTTACATGGGGGTTACCAAAGTTGCCAAAACATGTTTATTTCTGCTGAAAAACACGTTTTGACAATTTCTGTACACTGGGGTTAAGGGCTGACTCAATGTGCTCTTCTGAGCCAGGCAGTTACACAGCGATTCTAAGGGCTGACAAAACGCGTTTATTTCGGGCTGAAAAACACGTTTTGAAAACTGTGCTGTTCCTGCCCTATAAGTTACATGGTGGTGACCAAAGTTGCCAAAACGTCTTTATTTCTGCTGAAAAACACGTTTTGACAATTTTTGAGCACTGGGGTTAAGGGCTGACTCAATGTGCTCTTCTGTGCCAGGCAGTTACACTGCGAATCTAAGGGCTGAGAAAAAGCGTTTATTTCGGGCTGAAAAACACGTTTTGAAAACTGTGTTGTTCCTACCCTATAAGTTACATGGGGGTTACCAAAGTTGCCAAAACATGTTTATTTCTGCTGAAAAACACATTTTGACAATTTCTGTACACTGGGGTTAAGGGCTGACTCAATGTGCTCTTCTGAGCCAGGCAGTTACACTGCGATTCTAAGGGCTGACAAAACGCGTTTATTTCGGGCTGAAAAACACGTTTTGAAAACTGTGCTGTTCCTGCCCTATAAGTTACATGGTGGTGACCAAAGTTGCCAAAACGTCTTTATTTCTGCTGAAAAACACGTTTTGACAATTTCTGAGCACTGGGGTTAAGGGCTGACTCAATGTGCTCTTCTGAGCCAGGCAGTTACACTGCGAATCTAAGGGCTGAGAAAAAGCGTTTATTTCGGGCTGAAAAACACGTTTTGAAAACTGTGCTGTTCCTGCCCTATAAGTTACATGGTGGTGACCAAAGTTGCCAAAACATGTTTATTTCTGCTGAAAAACACGTTTTGACAATTTCTGAGCACTGGGGTTAAGGGCTGACTCAGTGTGCTCTTCTGAGCCAGGCAGTTACACTGCGAATCTAAGGGCTGAGAAAAAGCGTTTATTTCGGGCTGAAAAACACATTTTGAAAACTGTGTTGTTCCTACCCTATAAGTTACATGGGGGTTACCAAAGTTGCCAAAACATGTTTATTTCTGCTGAAAAACACGTTTTGACAATTTCTGTACACTGGGGTTAAGGGCTGACTCAATGTGCTCTTCTGAGCCAGGCAGTTACACTGCGATTCTAAGGGCTGACAAAACGCGTTTATTTCGGGCTGAAAAACACGTTTTGAAAACTGTGCTGTTCCTGCCCTATAAGTTACATGGTGGTGACCAAAGTTGCCAAAACGTCTTTATTTCTGCTGAAAAACACGTTTTGACAATTTCTGCACACTGGGGTTAAGGGCTGACTCAATGTGCTCTTCTGAGCCAGGCAGTTACACAGCGATTCTAAGGGCTGACAAAACGCGTTTATTTCGGGCTGAAAAACACGTTTTGAAAACTGTGTTGTTCCTGCCCTAAAAGTTACATGGTGGTTACCAAAGTTGCCAAAACGTGTTTATTTCTGCTGAAAAACACGATTTGACAATTTCTGCACACTGGGGTTAAGGGCTGACTCAATGTGCTCTTCTGAGCCAGGCAGTTACACAGCGATTCTAAGGGCTGACAAAACGCGTTTATTTCGGGCTGAAAAACACGTTTTGAAAACTGTGTTGTTCCTGCCCTATAAGTTACATGGTGGTGACCAAAGTTGCCAAAACGTGTTTATTTCTGCTGAAAAACACGTTTTGACAATTTCTGAGCACTGGGGTTAAGGGCTGACTCAGTGTGCTCTTCTGAGCCAGGCAGTTACACAGCGATTCTAAGGGCTGACAAAACGCGTTTATTTCGGGCTGAAAAACACGTTTTGAAAACTGTGTTGTTCCTGCCCTATAAGTTACATGGTGGTGACCAAAGTTACCAAAACGTGTTTATTTCTGCTGAAAAACACGTTTTGACAATTTCTGAGCACTGGGGTTAAGGGCTGACTCAGTGTGCTCTTCTGAGCCAGGCAGTTACACTGCGAATCTAAGGGCTGAGAAAAAGCGTTTATTTCGGGCTGAAAAACACGTTTTGAAAACTGTGTTGTTCCTACCCTATAAGTTACATGGGGGTTACCAAAGTTGCCAAAACATGTTTATTTCTGCTGAAAAACACGTTTTGACAATTTCTGTACACTGGGGTTAAGGGCTGACTCAATGTGCTCTTCTGAGCCAGGCAGTTATACAGCGATTCTAAGGGCTGACAAAACGCGTTTATTTCGGGCTGAAAAACACGTTTTGAAAACTGTGCTGTTCCTGCCCTATAAGTTACATGGTGGTGACCAAAGTTGCCAAAACGTCTTTATTTCTGCTGAAAAACACGTTTTGACAATTTCTGAGCACTGGGGTTAAGGGCTGACTCAATGTGCTCTTCTGTGCCAGGCAGTTACACTGCGAATCTAAGGGCTGAGAAAAAGCGTTTATTTCGGGCTGAAAAACACGTTTTGAAAACTGTGTTGTTCCTACCCTATAAGTTACATGGAGGTTACCAAAGTTGCCAAAACATGTTTATTTCTGCTGAAAAACACATTTTGACAATTTCTGTACACTGGGGTTAAGGGCTGACTCAATGTGCTCTTCTGAGCCAGGCAGTTACACAGCGATTCTAAGGGCTGACAAAACGCGTTTATTTCGGGCTGAAAAACACGTTTTGAAAACTGTGTTGTTCCTGCCCTAAAAGTTACATGGTGGTGACCAAAGTTGCCAAAACGTGTTTATTTCTGCTGAAAAACACGTTTTGACAATTTCTGTACACTGGGGTTAAGGGCTGACTCAATGTGCTCTTCTGAGCCAGGCAGTTACACAGCGATTCTAAGGGCTGACAAAACGCGTTTATTTCGGGCTGAAAAACACGTTTTGAAAACTGTGCTGTTCCTGCCCTATAAGTTACATGGTGGTGACCAAAGTTGCCAAAACGTCTTTATTTCTGCTGAAAAACACGTTTTGACAATTTTTGAGCACTGGGGTTAAGGGCTGACTCAATGTGCTCTTCTGTGCCAGGCAGTTACACTGCGAATCTAAGGGCTGAGAAAAAGCGTTTATTTCGGGCTGAAAAACACGTTTTGAAAACTGTGTTGTTCCTACCCTATAAGTTACATGGGGGTTACCAAAGTTGCCAAAACATGTTTATTTCTGCTGAAAAACACATTTTGACAATTTCTGTACACTGGGGTTAAGGGCTGACTCAATGTGCTCTTCTGAGCCAGGCAGTTACACTGCGATTCTAAGGGCTGACAAAACGCGTTTATTTCGGGCTGAAAAACACGTTTTGAAAACTGTGCTGTTCCTGCCCTATAAGTTACATGGTGGTGACCAAAGTTGCCAAAACGTCTTTATTTCTGCTGAAAAACACGTTTTGACAATTTCTGAGCACTGGGGTTAAGGGCTGACTCAATGTGCTCTTCTGAGCCAGGCAGTTACACTGCGAATCTAAGGGCTGAGAAAAAGCGTTTATTTCGGGCTGAAAAACACGTTTTGAAAACTGTGCTGTTCCTGCCCTATAAGTTACATGGTGGTGACCAAAGTTGCCAAAACATGTTTATTTCTGCTGAAAAACACGTTTTGACAATTTCTGAGCACTGGGGTTAAGGGCTGACTCAGTGTGCTCTTCTGAGCCAGGCAGTTACACTGCGAATCTAAGGGCTGAGAAAAAGCGTTTATTTCGGGCTGAAAAACACATTTTGAAAACTGTGTTGTTCCTACCCTATAAGTTACATGGGGGTTACCAAAGTTGCCAAAACATGTTTATTTCTGCTGAAAAACACGTTTTGACAATTTCTGTACACTGGGGTTAAGGGCTGACTCAATGTGCTCTTCTGAGCCAGGCAGTTACACTGCGATTCTAAGGGCTGACAAAACGCGTTTATTTCGGGCTGAAAAACACGTTTTGAAAACTGTGCTGTTCCTGCCCTATAAGTTACATGGTGGTGACCAAAGTTGCCAAAACGTCTTTATTTCTGCTGAAAAACACGTTTTGACAATTTCTGCACACTGGGGTTAAGGGCTGACTCAATGTGCTCTTCTGAGCCAGGCAGTTACACAGCGATTCTAAGGGCTGACAAAACGCGTTTATTTCGGGCTGAAAAACACGTTTTGAAAACTGTGTTGTTCCTGCCCTAAAAGTTACATGGTGGTTACCAAAGTTGCCAAAACGTGTTTATTTCTGCTGAAAAACACGATTTGACAATTTCTGCACACTGGGGTTAAGGGCTGACTCAATGTGCTCTTCTGAGCCAGGCAGTTACACAGCGATTCTAAGGGCTGACAAAACGCGTTTATTTCGGGCTGAAAAACACGTTTTGAAAACTGTGCTGTTCCTGCCCTATAAGTTACATGGTGGTGACCAAAGTTGCCAAAACGTCTTTATTTCTGCTGAAAAACACGTTTTGACAATTTCTGAGCACTGGGGTTAAGGGCTGACTCAATGTGCTCTTCTGAGCCAGGCAGTTACACAGCGATTCTAAGGGCTGACAAAACGCGTTTATTTCGGGCTGAAAAACACGTTTTGAAAACTGTGTTGTTCCTGCCCTATAAGTTACATGGTGGTGACCAAAGTTGCCAAAACGTGTTTATTTCTGCTGAAAAACACGTTTTGACAATTTCTGAGCACTGGGGTTAAGGGCTGACTCAGTGTGCTCTTCTGAGCCAGGCAGTTACACAGCGATTCTAAGGGCTGACAAAACGCGTTTATTTCGGGCTGAAAAACACGTTTTGAAAACTGTGTTGTTCCTGCCCTATAAGTTACATGGTGGTGACCAAAGTTACCAAAACGTGTTTATTTCTGCTGAAAAACACGTTTTGACAATTTCTGAGCACTGGGGTTAAGGGCTGACTCAGTGTGCTCTTCTGAGCCAGGCAGTTACACTGCGAATCTAAGGGCTGAGAAAAAGCGTTTATTTCGGGCTGAAAAACACGTTTTGAAAACTGTGTTGTTCCTACCCTATAAGTTACATGGGGGTTACCAAAGTTGCCAAAACATGTTTATTTCTGCTGAAAAACACGTTTTGACAATTTCTGTACACTGGGGTTAAGGGCTGACTCAATGTGCTCTTCTGAGCCAGGCAGTTATACAGCGATTCTAAGGGCTGACAAAACGCGTTTATTTCGGGCTGAAAAACACGTTTTGAAAACTGTGCTGTTCCTGCCCTATAAGTTACATGGTGGTGACCAAAGTTGCCAAAACGTCTTTATTTCTGCTGAAAAACACGTTTTGACAATTTCTGAGCACTGGGGTTAAGGGCTGACTCAATGTGCTCTTCTGTGCCAGGCAGTTACACTGCGAATCTAAGGGCTGAGAAAAAGCGTTTATTTCGGGCTGAAAAACACGTTTTGAAAACTGTGTTGTTCCTACCCTATAAGTTACATGGAGGTTACCAAAGTTGCCAAAACATGTTTATTTCTGCTGAAAAACACATTTTGACAATTTCTGTACACTGGGGTTAAGGGCTGACTCAATGTGCTCTTCTGAGCCAGGCAGTTACACAGCGATTCTAAGGGCTGACAAAACGCGTTTATTTCGGGCTGAAAAACACGTTTTGAAAACTGTGTTGTTCCTGCCCTAAAAGTTACATGGTGGTGACCAAAGTTGCCAAAACGTGTTTATTTCTGCTGAAAAACACGATTTGACAATTTCTGAGCACTGGGGTTAAGGGCTGACTCAATGTGCTCTTCTGAGCCAGGCAGTTACACAGCGATTCTAAGGGCTGACAAAACGCGTTTATTTCGGGCTGAAAAACACGTTTTGAAAACTGTGTTGTTCCTGCCCTATAAGTTACATGGTGGTGACCAAAGTTGCCAAAACATGTTTATTTCTGCTGAAAAACACGTTTTGACAATTTCTGAGCACTGGGGTTAAGGGCTGACTCAGTGTGCTCTTCTGAGCCAGGCAGTTACACTGCGAATCTAAGGGCTGAGAAAAAGCGTTTATTTCGGGCTGAAAAACACGTTTTGAAAACTGTGTTGTTCCTACCCTATAAGTTACATGGGGGTTACCAAAGTTGCCAAAACATGTTTATTTCTGCTGAAAAACACGTTTTGACAATTTCTGTACACTGGGGTTAAGGGCTGACTCAATGTGCTCTTCTGAGCCAGGCAGTTACACTGCGATTCTAAGGGCTGACAAAACGCGTTTATTTCGGGCTGAAAAACACGTTTTGAAAACTGTGCTGTTCCTGCCCTATAAGTTACATGGTGGTGACCAAAGTTGCCAAAACATGTTTATTTCTGCTGAAAAACACGTTTTGACAATTTCTGAGCACTGGGATTAAGGGCTGACTCAGTGTGCTCTTCTGAGCCAGGCAGTTACACTGCGAATCTAAGGGCTGAGAAAAAGCGTTTATTTCGGGCTGAAAAACACGTTTTGAAAACTGTGTTGTTCCTACCCTATAAGTTACATGGGGGTTACCAAAGTTGCCAAAACATGTTTATTTCTGCTGAAAAACACGTTTTGACAATTTCTGAGCACTGGGGTTAAGGGCTGACTCAATGTGCTCTTCTGAGCCAGGCAGTTACACTGCGATTCTAAGGGCTGACAAAACGCGTTTATTTCGGGCTGAAAAACACGTTTTGAAAACTGTGTTGTTCCTGCCCTATAAGTTACACGGGGGTTACCAAAGTTGCCAAAACATGTTTATTTCTGCTGAAAAACACGTTTTGACAATTTCTGTACACTGGGGTTAAGGGCTGACTCAATGTGCTCTTCTGAGCCAGGCAGTTACACTGCGATTCTAAGGGCTGACAAAACGCGTTTATTTCGGGCTGAAAAACACGTTTTGAAAACTGTGCTGTTCCTGCCCTATAAGTTACATGGTGGTGACCAAAGTTGCCAAAACGTCTTTATTTCTGCTGAAAAACACGTTTTGACAATTTCTGAGCACTGGGGTTAAGGGCTGACTCAATGTGCTCTTCTGTGCCAGGCAGTTACACTGCGAATCTAAGGGCTGAGAAAAAGCGTTTATTTCGGGCTGAAAAACACGTTTTGAAAACTGTGTTGTTCCTACCCTATAAGTTACATGGGGGTTACCAAAGTTGCCAAAACATGTTTATTTCTGCTGAAAAACACATTTTGACAATTTCTGTACACTGGGGTTAAGGGCTGACTCAATGTGCTCTTCTGAGCCAGGCAGTTACACAGCGATTCTAAGGGCTGACAAAACGCGTTTATTTCGGGCTGAAAAACACGTTTTGAAAACTGTGTTGTTCCTGCCCTAAAAGTTACATGGTGGTGACCAAAGTTGCCAAAACGTGTTTATTTCTGCTGAAAAACACGATTTGACAATTTCTGAGCACTGGGGTTAAGGGCTGACTCAATGTGCTCTTCTGAGCCAGGCAGTTACACAGCGATTCTAAGGGCTGACAAAACGCGTTTATTTCGGGCTGAAAAACACGTTTTGAAAACTGTGTTGTTCCTGCCCTATAAGTTACACGGGGGTTACCAAAGTTGCCAAAACATGTTTATTTCTGCTGAAAAACACGTTTTGACAATTTCTGTACACTGGGGTTAAGGGCTGACTCAATGTGCTCTTCTGAGCCAGGCAGTTACACAGCAATTCTAAAGGCTGACAAAACGCGTTTATTTCGGGCTGAAAAACACGTTTTGAAAACTGTGTTGTTCCTGCCCTATAAGTTACATGGTGGTGACCAAAGTTGCCAAAACGTCTTTATTTCTGCTGAAAAACACGTTTTGACAATTTCTGTACACTGGGGTTAAGGGCTGACTCAATGTGCTCTTCTGAGCCAGGCAGTTACACTGCGATTCTAAGGGCTGACAAAACGCGTTTATTTCGGGCTGAAAAACACGTTTTGAAAACTGTGCTGTTCCTGCCCTATAAGTTACATGGTGGTGACCAAAGTTGCCAAAACGTCTTTATTACTGCTGAAAAACACGTTTTGACAATTTCTGAGCACTGGGGTTAAGGGCTGACTCAATGTGCTCTTCTGAGCCAGGCAGTTACACTGCGAATCTAAGGGCTGAGAAAAAGCGTTTATTTCGGGCTGAAAAACACGTTTTGAAAACTGTGCTGTTCCTGCCCTATAAGTTACATGGTGGTGACCAAAGTTGCCAAAACATGTTTATTTCTGCTGAAAAACACGTTTTGACAATTTCTGAGCACTGGGGTTAAGGGCTGACTCAGTGTGCTCTTCTGAGCCAGGCAGTTACACTGCGAATCTAAGGGCTGAGAAAAAGCGTTTATTTCGGGCTGAAAAACACGTTTTGAAAACTGTGTTGTTCCTACCCTATAAGTTACATGGGGGTTACCAAAGTTGCCAAAACATGTTTATTTCTGCTGAAAAACACGTTTTGACAATTTCTGTACACTGGGGTTAAGGGCTGACTCAATGTGCTCTTCTGAGCCAGGCAGTTACACTGCGATTCTAAGGGCTGACAAAACGCGTTTATTTCGGGCTGAAAAACACGTTTTGAAAACTGTGCTGTTCCTGCCCTATAAGTTACATGGTGGTGACCAAAGTTGCCAAAACGTCTTTATTTCTGCTGAAAAACACGTTTTGACAATTTCTGCACACTGGGGTTAAGGGCTGACTCAATGTGCTCTTCTGAGCCAGGCAGTTACACAGCGATTCTAAGGGCTGACAAAACGCGTTTATTTCGGGCTGAAAAACACGTTTTGAAAACTGTGTTGTTCCTGCCCTAAAAGTTACATGGTGGTTACCAAAGTTGCCAAAACGTGTTTATTTCTGCTGAAAAACACGATTTGACAATTTCTGCACACTGGGGTTAAGGGCTGACTCAATGTGCTCTTCTGAGCCAGGCAGTTACACAGCGATTCTAAGGGCTGACAAAACGCGTTTATTTCGGGCTGAAAAACACGTTTTGAAAACTGTGCTGTTCCTGCCCTATAAGTTACATGGTGGTGACCAAAGTTGCCAAAACGTCTTTATTTCTGCTGAAAAACACGTTTTGACAATTTCTGAGCACTGGGGTTAAGGGCTGACTCAATGTGCTCTTCTGTGCCAGGCAGTTACACTGCGAATCTAAGGGCTGAGAAAAAGCGTTTATTTCGGGCTGAAAAACACGTTTTGAAAACTGTGTTGTTCCTACCCTATAAGTTACATGGGGGTTACCAAAGTTGCCAAAACATGTTTATTTCTGCTGAAAAACACATTTTGACAATTTCTGTACACTGGGGTTAAGGGCTGACTCAATGTGCTCTTCTGAGCCAGGCAGTTACACAGCGATTCTAAGGGCTGACAAAACGCGTTTATTTCGGGCTGAAAAACACGTTTTGAAAACTGTGTTGTTCCTGCCCTAAAAGTTACATGGTGGTGACCAAAGTTGCCAAAACGTGTTTATTTCTGCTGAAAAACACGATTTGACAATTTCTGAGCACTGGGGTTAAGGGCTGACTCAATGTGCTCTTCTGAGCCAGGCAGTTACACTGCGAATCTAAGGGCTGAGAAAAAGCGTTTATTTCGGGCTGAAAAACACGTTTTGAAAACTGTGCTGTTCCTGCCCTATAAGTTACATGGTGGTGACCAAAGTTGCCAAAACGTCTTTATTTCTGCTGAAAAACACGTTTTGACAATTTCTGAGCACTGGGGTTAAGGGCTGACTCAATGTGCTCTTCTGAGCCAGGCAGTTACACTGCGAATCTAAGGGCTGAGAAAAAGCGTTTATTTCGGGCTGAAAAACACGTTTTGAAAACTGTGTTGTTCCTGCCCTATAAGTTACACGGGGGTTACCAAAGTTGCCAAAACATGTTTATTTCTGCTGAAAAACACGTTTTGACAATTTCTGTACACTGGGGTTAAGGGCTGACTCAATGTGCTCTTCTGAGCCAGGCAGTTACACTGCGATTCTAAGGGCTGACAAAACGCGTTTATTTCGGGCTGAAAAACACGTTTTGAAAACTGTGCTGTTCCTGCCCTATAAGTTACATGGTGGTGACCAAAGTTGCCAAAACGTCTTTATTTCTGCTGAAAAACACGTTTTGACAATTTCTGAGCACTGGGGTTAAGGGCTGACTCAATGTGCTCTTCTGTGCCAGGCAGTTACACTGCGAATCTAAGGGCTGAGAAAAAGCGTTTATTTCGGGCTGAAAAACACGTTTTGAAAACTGTGTTGTTCCTACCCTATAAGTTACATGGGGGTTACCAAAGTTGCCAAAACATGTTTATTTCTGCTGAAAAACACATTTTGACAATTTCTGTACACTGGGGTTAAGGGCTGACTCAATGTGCTCTTCTGAGCCAGGCAGTTACACAGCGATTCTAAGGGCTGACAAAACGCGTTTATTTCGGGCTGAAAAACACGTTTTGAAAACTGTGTTGTTCCTGCCCTAAAAGTTACATGGTGGTGACCAAAGTTGCCAAAACGTGTTTATTTCTGCTGAAAAACACGATTTGACAATTTCTGAGCACTGGGGTTAAGGGCTGACTCAATGTGCTCTTCTGAGCCAGGCAGTTACACAGCGATTCTAAGGGCTGACAAAACGCGTTTATTTCGGGCTGAAAAACACGTTTTGAAAACTGTGTTGTTCCTGCCCTATAAGTTACACGGGGGTTACCAAAGTTGCCAAAACATGTTTATTTCTGCTGAAAAACACGTTTTGACAATTTCTGTACACTGGGGTTAAGGGCTGACTCAATGTGCTCTTCTGAGCCAGGCAGTTACACAGCAATTCTAAAGGCTGACAAAACGCGTTTATTTCGGGCTGAAAAACACGTTTTGAAAACTGTGTTGTTCCTGCCCTATAAGTTACATGGTGGTGACCAAAGTTGCCAAAACGTCTTTATTTCTGCTGAAAAACACGTTTTGACAATTTCTGAGCACTGGGGTTAAGGGCTGACTCAATCTGCTCTTCTGAGCCAGGCAGTTACACTGCGAATCTAAGGGCTGAGAAAAAGCGTTTATTTCGGGCTGAAAAACACGTTTTGAAAACTGTGTTGTTCCTACCCTATAAGTTACATGGGGGTTACCAAAGTTGCCAAAACATGTTTATTTCAGCTGAAAAACACGTTTTGACAATTTCTGTACACTGGGGTTAAGGGCTGACTCAATGTGCTCTTCTGAGCCAGGCAGTTACACAGCGATTCTAAGGGCTGACAAAACGCGTTTATTTCGGGCCGAAAAACACGTTTTGAAAACTGTGTTGTTCCTGCCCTATAAGTTACATGGGGGTTACCAAAGTTGCCAAAACATGTTTATTTCTGCTGAAAAACACGTTTTGACAATTTCTGTACACTGGGGTTAAGGGCTGACTCAATGTGCTCTTCTGAGCCAGGCAGTTACACTGCGATTCTAAGGGCTGACAAAACGCGTTTATTTCGGGCTGAAAAACACGTTTTGAAAACTGTGCTGTTCCTGCCCTATAAGTTACATGGTGGTGACCAAAGTTGCCAAAACGTCTTTATTACTGCTGAAAAACACGTTTTGACAATTTCTGAGCACTGGGGTTAAGGGCTGACTCAATGTGCTCTTCTGAGCCAGGCAGTTACACTGCGAATCTAAGGGCTGAGAAAAAGCGTTTATTTCGGGCTGAAAAACACGTTTTGAAAACTGTGCTGTTCCTGCCCTATAAGTTACATGGTGGTGACCAAAGTTGCCAAAACATGTTTATTTCTGCTGAAAAACACGTTTTGACAATTTCTAAGCACTGGGGTTAAGGGCTGACTCAGTGTGCTCTTCTGAGCCAGGCAGTTACACTGCGAATCTAAGGGCTGAGAAAAAGCGTTTATTTCGGGCTGAAAAACACGTTTTGAAAACTGTGTTGTTCCTACCCTATAAGTTACATGGGGGTTACCAAAGTTGCCAAAACATGTTTATTTCTGCTGAAAAACACGTTTTGACAATTTCTGTACACTGGGGTTAAGGGCTGACTCAATGTGCTCTTCTGAGCCAGGCAGTTACACTGCGATTCTAAGGGCTGACAAAACGCGTTTATTTCGGGCTGAAAAACACGTTTTGAAAACTGTGCTGTTCCTGCCCTATAAGTTACATGGTGGTGACCAAAGTTGCCAAAACGTCTTTATTTCTGCTGAAAAACACGTTTTGACAATTTCTGCACACTGGGGTTAAGGGCTGACTCAATGTGCTCTTCTGAGCCAGGCAGTTACACAGCGATTCTAAGGGCTGACAAAACGCGTTTATTTCGGGCTGAAAAACACGTTTTGAAAACTGTGTTGTTCCTGCCCTAAAAGTTACATGGTGGTTACCAAAGTTGCCAAAACGTGTTTATTTCTGCTGAAAAACACGATTTGACAATTTCTGCACACTGGGGTTAAGGGCTGACTCAATGTGCTCTTCTGAGCCAGGCAGTTACACAGCGATTCTAAGGGCTGACAAAACGCGTTTATTTCGGGCTGAAAAACACGTTTTGAAAACTGTGCTGTTCCTGCCCTATAAGTTACATGGTGGTGACCAAAGTTGCCAAAACGTCTTTATTTCTGCTGAAAAACACGTTTTGACAATTTCTGAGCACTGGGGTTAAGGGCTGACTCAATGTGCTCTTCTGTGCCAGGCAGTTACACTGCGAATCTAAGGGCTGAGAAAAAGCGTTTATTTCGGGCTGAAAAACACGTTTTGAAAACTGTGTTGTTCCTACCCTATAAGTTACATGGGGGTTACCAAAGTTGCCAAAACATGTTTATTTCTGCTGAAAAACACATTTTGACAATTTCTGTACACTGGGGTTAAGGGCTGACTCAATGTGCTCTTCTGAGCCAGGCAGTTACACAGCGATTCTAAGGGCTGACAAAACGCGTTTATTTCGGGCTGAAAAACACGTTTTGAAAACTGTGTTGTTCCTGCCCTAAAAGTTACATGGTGGTGACCAAAGTTGCCAAAACGTGTTTATTTCTGCTGAAAAACACGATTTGACAATTTCTGAGCACTGGGGTTAAGGGCTGACTCAATGTGCTCTTCTGAGCCAGGCAGTTACACTGCGAATCTAAGGGCTGAGAAAAAGCGTTTATTTCGGGCTGAAAAACACGTTTTGAAAACTGTGCTGTTCCTGCCCTATAAGTTACATGGTGGTGACCAAAGTTGCCAAAACGTCTTTATTTCTGCTGAAAAACACGTTTTGACAATTTCTGAGCACTGGGGTTAAGGGCTGACTCAATGTGCTCTTCTGAGCCAGGCAGTTACACTGCGAATCTAAGGGCTGAGAAAAAGCGTTTATTTCGGGCTGAAAAACACGTTTTGAAAACTGTGTTGTTCCTACCCTATAAGTTACATGGGGGTTACCAAAGTTGCCAAAACATGTTTATTTCTGCTGAAAAACACGTTTTGACAATTTCTGTACACTGGGGTTAAGGGCTGACTCAATGTGCTCTTCTGAGCCAGGCAGTTACACAGCGATTCTAAGGGCTGACAAAACGCGTTTATTTCGGGCTGAAAAACACGTTTTGAAAACTGTGCTGTTCCTGCCCTATAAGTTACATGGTGGTGACCAAAGTTGCCAAAACGTCTTTATTTCTGCTGAAAAACACGTTTTGACAATTTCTGAGCACTGGGGTTAAGGGCTGACTCAATGTGCTCTTCTGTGCCAGGCAGTTACACTGCGAATCTAAGGGCTGAGAAAAAGCGTTTATTTCGGGCTGAAAAACACGTTTTGAAAACTGTGTTGTTCCTACCCTATAAGTTACATGGGGGTTACCAAAGTTGCCAAAACATGTTTATTTCTGCTGAAAAACACATTTTGACAATTTCTGTACACTGGGGTTAAGGGCTGACTCAATGTGCTCTTCTGAGCCAGGCAGTTCAACTGCGATTCTAAGGGCTGACAAAACGCGTTTATTTCGGGCTGAAAAACACGTTTTGAAAACTGTGCTGTTCCTGCCCTATAAGTTACATGGTGGTGACCAAAGTTGCCAAAACGTCTTTATTTCTGCTGAAAAACACGTTTTGACAATTTCTGAGCACTGGGGTTAAGGGCTGACTCAATGTGCTCTTCTGAGCCAGGCAGTTACACTGCGAATCTAAGGGCTGAGAAAAAGCGTTTATTTCGGGCTGAAAAACACGTTTTGAAAACTGTGCTGTTCCTGCCCTATAAGTTACATGGTGGTGACCAAAGTTGCCAAAACATGTTTATTTCTGCTGAAAAACACGTTTTGACAATTTCTGAGCACTGGGGTTAAGGGCTGACTCAGTGTGCTCTTCTGAGCCAGGCAGTTACACTGCGAATCTAAGGGCTGAGAAAAAGCGTTTATTTCGGGCTGAAAAACACGTTTTGAAAACTGTGTTGTTCCTACCCTATAAGTTACATGGGGGTTACCAAAGTTGCCAAAACATGTTTATTTCTGCTGAAAAACACGTTTTGACAATTTCTGTACACTGGGGTTAAGGGCTGACTCAATGTGCTCTTCTGAGCCAGGCAGTTACACTGCGATTCTAAGGGCTGACAAAACGCGTTTATTTCGGGCTGAAAAACACGTTTTGAAAACTGTGCTGTTCCTGCCCTATAAGTTACATGGTGGTGACCAAAGTTGCCAAAACGTCTTTATTTCTGCTGAAAAACACGTTTTGACAATTTCTGCACACTGGGGTTAAGGGCTGACTCAATGTGCTCTTCTGAGCCAGGCAGTTACACAGCGATTCTAAGGGCTGACAAAACGCGTTTATTTCGGGCTGAAAAACACGTTTTGAAAACTGTGTTGTTCCTGCCCTAAAAGTTACATGGTGGTTACCAAAGTTGCCAAAACGTGTTTATTTCTGCTGAAAAACACGATTTGACAATTTCTGCACACTGGGGTTAAGGGCTGACTCAATGTGCTCTTCTGAGCCAGGCAGTTACACAGCGATTCTAAGGGCTGACAAAACGCGTTTATTTCGGGCTGAAAAACACGTTTTGAAAACTGTGCTGTTCCTGCCCTATAAGTTACATGGTGGTGACCAAAGTTGCCAAAACGTCTTTATTTCTGCTGAAAAACACGTTTTGACAATTTCTGAGCACTGGGGTTAAGGGCTGACTCAATGTGCTCTTCTGAGCCAGGCAGTTACACAGCGATTCTAAGGGCTGACAAAACGCGTTTATTTCGGGCTGAAAAACACGTTTTGAAAACTGTGTTGTTCCTGCCCTATAAGTTACATGGTGGTGACCAAAGTTGCCAAAACGTGTTTATTTCTGCTGAAAAACACGTTTTGACAATTTCTGAGCACTGGGGTTAAGGGCTGACTCAGTGTGCTCTTCTGAGCCAGGCAGTTACACAGCGATTCTAAGGGCTGACAAAACGCGTTTATTTCGGGCTGAAAAACACGTTTTGAAAACTGTGTTGTTCCTGCCCTATAAGTTACATGGTGGTGACCAAAGTTACCAAAACGTGTTTATTTCTGCTGAAAAACACGTTTTGACAATTTCTGAGCACTGGGGTTAAGGGCTGACTCAGTGTGCTCTTCTGAGCCAGGCAGTTACACTGCGAATCTAAGGGCTGAGAAAAAGCGTTTATTTCGGGCTGAAAAACACGTTTTGAAAACTGTGTTGTTCCTACCCTATAAGTTACATGGGGGTTACCAAAGTTGCCAAAACATGTTTATTTCTGCTGAAAAACACGTTTTGACAATTTCTGTACACTGGGGTTAAGGGCTGACTCAATGTGCTCTTCTGAGCCAGGCAGTTACACTGCGATTCTAAGGGCTGACAAAACGCGTTTATTTCGGGCTGAAAAACACGTTTTGAAAACTGTGCTGTTCCTGCCCTATAAGTTACATGGTGGTGACCAAAGTTGCCAAAACATGTTTATTTCTGCTGAAAAACACGTTTTGACAATTTCTGAGCACTGGGGTTAAGGGCTGACTCAGTGTGCTCTTCTGAGCCAGGCAGTTACACTGCGAATCTAAGGGCTGAGAAAAAGCGTTTATTTCGGGCTGAAAAACACGTTTTGAAAACTGTGTTGTTCCTACCCTATAAGTTACGTGGGGGTTACCAAAGTTGCCAAAACATGTTTATTTCTGCTGAAAAACACGTTTTGACAATTTCTGTACACTGGGGTTAAGGGCTGACTCAATGTGCTCTTCTGAGCCAGGCAGTTACACTGCGATTCTAAGGGCTGACAAAACGCGTTTATTTCGGGCTGAAAAACACGTTTTGAAAACTGTGCTGTTCCTGCCCTATAAGTTACATGGTGGTGACCAAAGTTGCCAAAACGTCTTTATTTCTGCTGAAAAACACGTTTTGACAATTTCTGAGCACTGGGGTTAAGGGCTGACTCAATGTGCTCTTCTGAGCCAGGCAGTTACACTGCGAATCTAAGGGCTGAGAAAAAGCGTTTATTTCGGGCTGAAAAACACGTTTTGAAAACTGTGTTGTTCCTACCCTATAAGTTACATGGAGGTTACCAAAGTTGCCAAAACATGTTTATTTCTGCTGAAAAACACATTTTGACAATTTCTGTACACTGGGGTTAAGGGCTGACTCAATGTGCTCTTCTGAGCCAGGCAGTTACACAGCGATTCTAAGGGCTGACAAAACGCGTTTATTTCGGGCTGAAAAACACGTTTTGAAAACTGTGTTGTTCCTGCCCTAAAAGTTACATGGTGGTGACCAAAGTTGCCAAAACGTGTTTATTTCTGCTGAAAAACACGATTTGACAATTTCTGAGCACTGGGGTTAAGGGCTGACTCAATGTGCTCTTCTGAGCCAGGCAGTTACACAGCGATTCTAAGGGCTGACAAAACGCGTTTATTTCGGGCTGAAAAACACGTTTTGAAAACTGTGTTGTTCCTGCCCTATAAGTTACATGGTGGTGACCAAAGTTGCCAAAACATGTTTATTTCTGCTGAAAAACACGTTTTGACAATTTCTGAGCACTGGGGTTAAGGGCTGACTCAGTGTGCTCTTCTGAGCCAGGCAGTTACACTGCGAATCTAAGGGCTGAGAAAAAGCGTTTATTTCGGGCTGAAAAACACGTTTTGAAAACTGTGTTGTTCCTACCCTATAAGTTACATGGGGGTTACCAAAGTTGCCAAAACATGTTTATTTCTGCTGAAAAACACGTTTTGACAATTTCTGTACACTGGGGTTAAGGGCTGACTCAATGTGCTCTTCTGAGCCAGGCAGTTACACTGCGATTCTAAGGGCTGACAAAACGCGTTTATTTCGGGCTGAAAAACACGTTTTGAAAACTGTGCTGTTCCTGCCCTATAAGTTACATGGTGGTGACCAAAGTTGCCAAAACATGTTTATTTCTGCTGAAAAACACGTTTTGACAATTTCTGAGCACTGGGGTTAAGGGCTGACTCAATGTGCTCTTCTGAGCCAGGCAGTTACACAGCGATTCTAAGGGCTGACAAAACGCGTTTATTTCGGGCTGAAAAACACGTTTTGAAAACTGTGTTGTTCCTGCCCTATAAGTTACATGGTGGTGACCAAAGTTGCCAAAACATGTTTATTTCTGCTGAAAAACACGTTTTGACAATTTCTGAGCACTGGGGTTAAGGGCTGACTCAGTGTGCTCTTCTGAGCCAGGCAGTTACACTGCGAATCTAAGGGCTGAGAAAAAGCGTTTATTTCGGGCTGAAAAACACGTTTTGAAAACTGTGTTGTTCCTACCCTATAAGTTACATGGGGGTTACCAAAGTTGCCAAAACACGTTTATTTCTGCTGAAAAACACGTTTTGACAATTTCTGTACACTGGGGTTAAGGGCTGACTCAATGTGCTCTTCTGAGCCAGGCAGTTACACTGCGATTCTAAGGGCTGACAAAACGCGTTTATTTCGGGCTGAAAAACACGTTTTGAAAACTGTGCTGTTCCTGCCCTATAAGTTACATGGTGGTGACCAAAGTTGCCAAAACGTCTTTATTTCTGCTGAAAAACACGTTTTGACAATTTCTGAGCACTGGGGTTAAGGGCTGACTCAATGTGCTCTTCTGAGCCAGGCAGTTACACTGCGAATCTAAGGGCTGAGAAAAAGCGTTTATTTCGGGCTGAAAAACACGTTTTGAAAACTGTGTTGTTCCTACCCTATAAGTTACATGGGGGTTACCAAAGTTGCCAAAACATGTTTATTTCTGCTGAAAAACACGTTTTGACAATTTCTGTACACTGGGGTTAAGGGCTGACTCAATGTGCTCTTCTGAGCCAGGCAGTTACACAGCGATTCTAAGGGCTGACAAAACGCGTTTATTTCGGGCTGAAAAACACGTTTTGAAAACTGTGCTGTTCCTGCCCTATAAGTTACATGGTGGTGACCAAAGTTGCCAAAACGTCTTTATTTCTGCTGAAAAACACGTTTTGACAATTTCTGAGCACTGGGGTTAAGGGCTGACTCAATGTGCTCTTCTGTGCCAGGCAGTTACACTGCGAATCTAAGGGCTGAGAAAAAGCGTTTATTTCGGGCTGAAAAACACGTTTTGAAAACTGTGTTGTTCCTACCCTATAAGTTACATGGGGGTTACCAAAGTTGCCAAAACATGTTTATTTCTGCTGAAAAACACATTTTGACAATTTCTGTACACTGGGGTTAAGGGCTGACTCAATGTGCTCTTCTGAGCCAGGCAGTTACACAGCGATTCTAAGGGCTGACAAAACGCGTTTATTTCGGGCTGAAAAACACGTTTTGAAAACTGTGTTGTTCCTGCCCTAAAAGTTACATGGTGGTGACCAAAGTTGCCAAAACGTGTTTATTTCTGCTGAAAAACACGATTTGACAATTTCTGAGCACTGGGGTTAAGGGCTGACTCAATGTGCTCTTCTGAGCCAGGCAGTTACACTGCGAATCTAAGGGCTGAGAAAAAGCGTTTATTTCGGGCTGAAAAACACGTTTTGAAAACTGTGCTGTTCCTGCCCTATAAGTTACATGGTGGTGACCAAAGTTGCCAAAACGTCTTTATTTCTGCTGAAAAACACGTTTTGACAATTTCTGAGCACTGGGGTTAAGGGCTGACTCAATGTGCTCTTCTGAGCCAGGCAGTTACACTGCGAATCTAAGGGCTGAGAAAAAGCGTTTATTTCGGGCTGAAAAACACGTTTTGAAAACTGTGTTGTTCCTGCCCTATAAGTTACACGGGGGTTACCAAAGTTGCCAAAACATGTTTATTTCTGCTGAAAAACACGTTTTGACAATTTCTGTACACTGGGGTTAAGGGCTGACTCAATGTGCTCTTCTGAGCCAGGCAGTTACACTGCGATTCTAAGGGCTGACAAAACGCGTTTATTTCGGGCTGAAAAACACGTTTTGAAAACTGTGCTGTTCCTGCCCTATAAGTTACATGGTGGTGACCAAAGTTGCCAAAACGTCTTTATTTCTGCTGAAAAACACGTTTTGACAATTTCTGAGCACTGGGGTTAAGGGCTGACTCAATGTGCTCTTCTGAGCCAGGCAGTTACACTGCGAATCTAAGGGCTGAGAAAAAGCGTTTATTTCGGGCTGAAAAACACGTTTTGAAAACTGTGTTGTTCCTACCCTATAAGTTACATGGGGGTTACCAAAGTTGCCAAAACATGTTTATTTCTGCTGAAAAACACGTTTTGACAATTTCTGTACACTGGGGTTAAGGGCTGACTCAATGTGCTCTTCTGAGCCAGGCAGTTACACAGCGATTCTAAGGGCTGACAAAACGCGTTTATTTCGGGCTGAAAAACACGTTTTGAAAACTGTGCTGTTCCTGCCCTATAAGTTACATGGTGGTGACCAAAGTTGCCAAAACGTCTTTATTTCTGCTGAAAAACACGTTTTGACAATTTCTGAGCACTGGGGTTAAGGGCTGACTCAATGTGCTCTTCTGTTCCAGGCAGTTACACTGCGAATCTAAGGGCTGAGAAAAAGCGTTTATTTCGGGCTGAAAAACACGTTTTGAAAACTGTGTTGTTCCTACCCTATAAGTTACATGGGGGTTACCAAAGTTGCCAAAACATGTTTATTTCTGCTGAAAAACACATTTTGACAATTTCTGTACACTGGGGTTAAGGGCTGACTCAATGTGCTCTTCTGAGCCAGGCAGTTACACAGCGATTCTAAGGGCTGACAAAACGCGTTTATTTCGGGCTGAAAAACACGTTTTGAAAACTGTGTTGTTCCTGCCCTAAAAGTTACATGGTGGTGACCAAAGTTGCCAAAACGTGTTTATTTCTGCTGAAAAACACGATTTGACAATTTCTGAGCACTGGGGTTAAGGGCTGACTCAATGTGCTCTTCTGAGCCAGGCAGTTACACTGCGAATCTAAGGGCTGAGAAAAAGCGTTTATTTCGGGCTGAAAAACACGTTTTGAAAACTGTGCTGTTCCTGCCCTATAAGTTACATGGTGGTGACCAAAGTTGCCAAAACGTCTTTATTTCTGCTGAAAAACACGTTTTGACAATTTCTGAGCACTGGGGTTAAGGGCTGACTCAATGTGCTCTTCTGAGCCAGGCAGTTACACTGCGAATCTAAGGGCTGAGAAAAAGCGTTTATTTCGGGCTGAAAAACACGTTTTGAAAACTGTGTTGTTCCTGCCCTATAAGTTACACGGGGGTTACCAAAGTTGCCAAAACATGTTTATTTCTGCTGAAAAACACGTTTTGACAATTTCTGTACACTGGGGTTAAGGGCTGACTCAATGTGCTCTTCTGAGCCAGGCAGTTACACAGCAATTCTAAAGGCTGACAAAACGCGTTTATTTCGGGCTGAAAAACACGTTTTGAAAACTGTGTTGTTCCTGCCCTATAAGTTACATGGTGGTGACCAAAGTTGCCAAAACGTCTTTATTTCTGCTGAAAAACACGTTTTGACAATTTCTGAGCACTGGGGTTAAGGGCTGACTCAATCTGCTCTTCTGAGCCAGGCAGTTACACTGCGAATCTAAGGGCTGAGAAAAAGCGTTTATTTCGGGCTGAAAAACACGTTTTGAAAACTGTGTTGTTCCTACCCTATAAGTTACATGGGGGTTACCAAAGTTGCCAAAACATGTTTATTTCAGCTGAAAAACACGTTTTGACAATTTCTGTACACTGGGGTTAAGGGCTGACTCAATGTGCTCTTCTGAGCCAGGCAGTTACACAGCGATTCTAAGGGCTGACAAAACGCGTTTATTTCGGGCCGAAAAACACGTTTTGAAAACTGTGTTGTTCCTGCCCTATAAGTTACATGGGGGTTACCAAAGTTGCCAAAACATGTTTATTTCTGCTGAAAAACACGTTTTGACAATTTCTGTACACTGGGGTTAAGGGCTGACTCAATGTGCTCTTCTGAGCCAGGCAGTTACACTGCGATTCTAAGGGCTGACAAAACGCGTTTATTTCGGGCTGAAAAACACGTTTTGAAAACTGTGCTGTTCCTGCCCTATAAGTTACATGGTGGTGACCAAAGTTGCCAAAACGTCTTTATTTCTGCTGAAAAACACGTTTTGACAATTTCTGAGCACTGGGGTTAAGGGCTGACTCAATGTGCTCTTCTGAGCCAGGCAGTTACACTGCGAATCTAAGGGCTGAGAAAAAGCGTTTATTTCGGGCTGAAAAACACGTTTTGAAAACTGTGCTGTTCCTGCCCTATAAGTTACATGGTGGTGACCAAAGTTGCCAAAACATGTTTATTTCTGCTGAAAAACACGTTTTGACAATTTCTGAGCACTGGGGTTAAGGGCTGACTCAGTGTGCTCTTCTGAGCCAGGCAGTTACACTGCGAATCTAAGGGCTGAGAAAAAGCGTTTATTTCGGGCTGAAAAACACGTTTTGAAAACTGTGTTGTTCCTACCCTATAAGTTACATGGGGGTTACCAAAGTTGCCAAAACATGTTTATTTCTGCTGAAAAACACGTTTTGACAATTTCTGTACACTGGGGTTAAGGGCTGACTCAATGTGCTCTTCTGAGCCAGGCAGTTACACTGCGATTCTAAGGGCTGACAAAACGCGTTTATTTCGGGCTGAAAAACACGTTTTGAAAACTGTGCTGTTCCTGCCCTATAAGTTACATGGTGGTGACCAAAGTTGCCAAAACGTCTTTATTTCTGCTGAAAAACACGTTTTGACAATTTCTGAGCACTGGGGTTAAGGGCTGACTCAATGTGCTCTTCTGAGCCAGGCAGTTACACTGCGAATCTAAGGGCTGAGAAAAAGCGTTTATTTCGGGCTGAAAAACACGTTTTGAAAACTGTGTTGTTCCTACCCTATAAGTTACATGGGGGTTACCAAAGTTGCCAAAACATGTTTATTTCTGCTGAAAAACACGTTTTGACAATTTCTGTACACTGGGGTTAAGGGCTGACTCAATGTGCTCTTCTGAGCCAGGCAGTTACACAGCGATTCTAAGGGCTGACAAAACGCGTTTATTTCGGGCTGAAAAACACGTTTTGAAAACTGTGCTGTTCCTGCCCTATAAGTTACATGGTGGTGACCAAAGTTGCCAAAACGTCTTTATTTCTGCTGAAAAACACGTTTTGACAATTTCTGAGCACTGGGGTTAAGGGCTGACTCAATGTGCTCTTCTGTGCCAGGCAGTTACACTGCGAATCTAAGGGCTGAGAAAAAGCGTTTATTTCGGGCTGAAAAACACGTTTTGAAAACTGTGTTGTTCCTACCCTATAAGTTACATGGGGGTTACCAAAGTTGCCAAAACATGTTTATTTCTGCTGAAAAACACATTTTGACAATTTCTGTACACTGGGGTTAAGGGCTGACTCAATGTGCTCTTCTGAGCCAGGCAGTTACACAGCGATTCTAAGGGCTGACAAAACGCGTTTATTTCGGGCTGAAAAACACGTTTTGAAAACTGTGTTGTTCCTGCCCTAAAAGTTACATGGTGGTGACCAAAGTTGCCAAAACGTGTTTATTTCTGCTGAAAAACACGATTTGACAATTTCTGAGCACTGGGGTTAAGGGCTGACTCAATGTGCTCTTCTGAGCCAGGCAGTTACACTGCGAATCTAAGGGCTGAGAAAAAGCGTTTATTTCGGGCTGAAAAACACGTTTTGAAAACTGTGCTGTTCCTGCCCTATAAGTTACATGGTGGTGACCAAAGTTGCCAAAACGTCTTTATTTCTGCTGAAAAACACGTTTTGACAATTTCTGAGCACTGGGGTTAAGGGCTGACTCAATGTGCTCTTCTGAGCCAGGCAGTTACACTGCGAATCTAAGGGCTGAGAAAAAGCGTTTATTTCGGGCTGAAAAACACGTTTTGAAAACTGTGTTGTTCCTGCCCTATAAGTTACACGGGGGTTACCAAAGTTGCCAAAACATGTTTATTTCTGCTGAAAAACACGTTTTGACAATTTCTGTACACTGGGGTTAAGGGCTGACTCAATGTGCTCTTCTGAGCCAGGCAGTTACACTGCGATTCTAAGGGCTGACAAAACGCGTTTATTTCGGGCTGAAAAACACGTTTTGAAAACTGTGCTGTTCCTGCCCTATAAGTTACATGGTGGTGACCAAAGTTGCCAAAACGTCTTTATTTCTGCTGAAAAACACGTTTTGACAATTTCTGAGCACTGGGGTTAAGGGCTGACTCAATGTGCTCTTCTGAGCCAGGCAGTTACACTGCGAATCTAAGGGCTGAGAAAAAGCGTTTATTTCGGGCTGAAAAACACGTTTTGAAAACTGTGTTGTTCCTACCCTATAAGTTACATGGGGGTTACCAAAGTTGCCAAAACATGTTTATTTCTGCTGAAAAACACGTTTTGACAATTTCTGTACACTGGGGTTAAGGGCTGACTCAATGTGCTCTTCTGAGCCAGGCAGTTACACAGCGATTCTAAGGGCTGACAAAACGCGTTTATTTCGGGCTGAAAAACACGTTTTGAAAACTGTGCTGTTCCTGCCCTATAAGTTACATGGTGGTGACCAAAGTTGCCAAAACGTCTTTATTTCTGCTGAAAAACACGTTTTGACAATTTCTGAGCACTGGGGTTAAGGGCTGACTCAATGTGCTCTTCTGTGCCAGGCAGTTACACTGCGAATCTAAGGGCTGAGAAAAAGCGTTTATTTCGGGCTGAAAAACACGTTTTGAAAACTGTGTTGTTCCTACCCTATAAGTTACATGGGGGTTACCAAAGTTGCCAAAACATGTTTATTTCTGCTGAAAAACACATTTTGACAATTTCTGTACACTGGGGTTAAGGGCTGACTCAATGTGCTCTTCTGAGCCAGGCAGTTACACAGCGATTCTAAGGGCTGACAAAACGCGTTTATTTCGGGCTGAAAAACACGTTTTGAAAACTGTGTTGTTCCTGCCCTAAAAGTTACATGGTGGTGACCAAAGTTGCCAAAACGTGTTTATTTCTGCTGAAAAACACGATTTGACAATTTCTGAGCACTGGGGTTAAGGGCTGACTCAATGTGCTCTTCTGAGCCAGGCAGTTACACTGCGAATCTAAGGGCTGAGAAAAAGCGTTTATTTCGGGCTGAAAAACACGTTTTGAAAACTGTGCTGTTCCTGCCCTATAAGTTACATGGTGGTGACCAAAGTTGCCAAAACGTCTTTATTTCTGCTGAAAAACACGTTTTGACAATTTCTGAGCACTGGGGTTAAGGGCTGACTCAATGTGCTCTTCTGAGCCAGGCAGTTACACTGCGAATCTAAGGGCTGAGAAAAAGCGTTTATTTCGGGCTGAAAAACACGTTTTGAAAACTGTGTTGTTCCTGCCCTATAAGTTACACGGGGGTTACCAAAGTTGCCAAAACATGTTTATTTCTGCTGAAAAACACGTTTTGACAATTTCTGTACACTGGGGTTAAGGGCTGACTCAATGTGCTCTTCTGAGCCAGGCAGTTACACAGCAATTCTAAAGGCTGACAAAACGCGTTTATTTCGGGCTGAAAAACACGTTTTGAAAACTGTGTTGTTCCTGCCCTATAAGTTACATGGTGGTGACCAAAGTTGCCAAAACGTCTTTATTTCTGCTGAAAAACACGTTTTGACAATTTCTGAGCACTGGGGTTAAGGGCTGACTCAATCTGCTCTTCTGAGCCAGGCAGTTACACTGCGAATCTAAGGGCTGAGAAAAAGCGTTTATTTCGGGCTGAAAAACACGTTTTGAAAACTGTGTTGTTCCTACCCTATAAGTTACATGGGGGTTACCAAAGTTGCCAAAACATGTTTATTTCAGCTGAAAAACACGTTTTGACAATTTCTGTACACTGGGGTTAAGGGCTGACTCAATGTGCTCTTCTGAGCCAGGCAGTTACACAGCGATTCTAAGGGCTGACAAAACGCGTTTATTTCGGGCCGAAAAACACGTTTTGAAAACTGTGTTGTTCCTGCCCTATAAGTTACATGGGGGTTACCAAAGTTGCCAAAACATGTTTATTTCTGCTGAAAAACACGTTTTGACAATTTCTGTACACTGGGGTTAAGGGCTGACTCAATGTGCTCTTCTGAGCCAGGCAGTTACACTGCGATTCTAAGGGCTGACAAAACGCGTTTATTTCGGGCTGAAAAACACGTTTTGAAAACTGTGCTGTTCCTGCCCTATAAGTTACATGGTGGTGACCAAAGTTGCCAAAACGTCTTTATTTCTGCTGAAAAACACGTTTTGACAATTTCTGAGCACTGGGGTTAAGGGCTGACTCAATGTGCTCTTCTGAGCCAGGCAGTTACACTGCGAATCTAAGGGCTGAGAAAAAGCGTTTATTTCGGGCTGAAAAACACGTTTTGAAAACTGTGCTGTTCCTGCCCTATAAGTTACATGGTGGTGACCAAAGTTGCCAAAACATGTTTATTTCTGCTGAAAAACACGTTTTGACAATTTCTGAGCACTGGGGTTAAGGGCTGACTCAGTGTGCTCTTCTGAGCCAGGCAGTTACACTGCGAATCTAAGGGCTGAGAAAAAGCGTTTATTTCGGGCTGAAAAACACGTTTTGAAAACTGTGTTGTTCCTACCCTATAAGTTACATGGGGGTTACCAAAGTTGCCAAAACATGTTTATTTCTGCTGAAAAACACGTTTTGACAATTTCTGTACACTGGGGTTAAGGGCTGACTCAATGTGCTCTTCTGAGCCAGGCAGTTACACTGCGATTCTAAGGGCTGACAAAACGCGTTTATTTCGGGCTGAAAAACACGTTTTGAAAACTGTGCTGTTCCTGCCCTATAAGTTACATGGTGGTGACCAAAGTTGCCAAAACGTCTTTATTTCTGCTGAAAAACACGTTTTGACAATTTCTGCACACTGGGGTTAAGGGCTGACTCAATGTGCTCTTCTGAGCCAGGCAGTTACACAGCGATTCTAAGGGCTGACAAAACGCGTTTATTTCGGGCTGAAAAACACGTTTTGAAAACTGTGTTGTTCCTGCCCTAAAAGTTACATGGTGGTTACCAAAGTTGCCAAAACGTGTTTATTTCTGCTGAAAAACACGATTTGACAATTTCTGCACACTGGGGTTAAGTGCTGACTCAATGTGCTCTTCTGAGCCAGGCAGTTACACAGCGATTCTAAGGGCTGACAAAACGCGTTTATTTCGGGCTGAAAAACACGTTTTGAAAACTGTGCTGTTCCTGCCCTATAAGTTACATGGTGGTGACCAAAGTTGCCAAAACGTCTTTATTTCTGCTGAAAAACACGTTTTGACAATTTCTGAGCACTGGGGTTAAGGGCTGACTCAATGTGCTCTTCTGAGCCAGGCAGTTACACAGCGATTCTAAGGGCTGACAAAACGCGTTTATTTCGGGCTGAAAAACACGTTTTGAAAACTGTGTTGTTCCTGCCCTATAAGTTACATGGTGGTGACCAAAGTTGCCAAAACGTGTTTATTTCTGCTGAAAAACACGTTTTGACAATTTCTGAGCACTGGGGTTAAGGGCTGACTCAGTGTGCTCTTCTGAGCCAGGCAGTTACACAGCGATTCTAAGGGCTGACAAAACGCGTTTATTTCGGGCTGAAAAACACGTTTTGAAAACTGTGTTGTTCCTGCCCTATAAGTTACATGGTGGTGACCAAAGTTACCAAAACGTGTTTATTTCTGCTGAAAAACACGTTTTGACAATTTCTGAGCACTGGGGTTAAGGGCTGACTCAGTGTGCTCTTCTGAGCCAGGCAGTTACACTGCGAATCTAAGGGCTGAGAAAAAGCGTTTATTTCGGGCTGAAAAACACGTTTTGAAAACTGTGTTGTTCCTACCCTATAAGTTACATGGGGGTTACCAAAGTTGCCAAAACATGTTTATTTCTGCTGAAAAACACGTTTTGACAATTTCTGTACACTGGGGTTAAGGGCTGACTCAATGTGCTCTTCTGAGCCAGGCAGTTACACTGCGATTCTAAGGGCTGACAAAACGCGTTTATTTCGGGCTGAAAAACACGTTTTGAAAACTGTGCTGTTCCTGCCCTATAAGTTACATGGTGGTGACCAAAGTTGCCAAAACATGTTTATTTCTGCTGAAAAACACGTTTTGACAATTTCTGAGCACTGGGGTTAAGGGCTGACTCAGTGTGCTCTTCTGAGCCAGGCAGTTACACTGCGAATCTAAGGGCTGAGAAAAAGCGTTTATTTCGGGCTGAAAAACACGTTTTGAAAACTGTGTTGTTCCTACCCTATAAGTTACATGGGGGTTACCAAAGTTGCCAAAACATGTTTATTTCTGCTGAAAAACACGTTTTGACAATTTCTGTACACTGGGGTTAAGGGCTGACTCAATGTGCTCTTCTGAGCCAGGCAGTTACACTGCGATTCTAAGGGCTGACAAAACGCGTTTATTTCGGGCTGAAAAACACGTTTTGAAAACTGTGCTGTTCCTGCCCTATAAGTTACATGGTGGTGACCAAAGTTGCCAAAACGTCTTTATTTCTGCTGAAAAACACGTTTTGACAATTTCTGAGCACTGGGGTTAAGGGCTGACTCAATGTGCTCTTCTGAGCCAGGCAGTTACACTGCGAATCTAAGGGCTGAGAAAAAGCGTTTATTTCGGGCTGAAAAACACGTTTTGAAAACTGTGTTGTTCCTACCCTATAAGTTACATGGGGGTTACCAAAGTTGCCAAAACATGTTTATTTCTGCTGAAAAACACGTTTTGACAATTTCTGTACACTGGGGTTAAGGGCTGACTCAATGTGCTCTTCTGAGCCAGGCAGTTACACAGCGATTCTAAGGGCTGACAAAACGCGTTTATTTCGGGCTGAAAAACACGTTTTGAAAACTGTGCTGTTCCTGCCCTATAAGTTACATGGTGGTGACCAAAGTTGCCAAAACGTCTTTATTTCTGCTGAAAAACACGTTTTGACAATTTCTGAGCACTGGGGTTAAGGGCTGACTCAATGTGCTCTTCTGTGCCAGGCAGTTACACTGCGAATCTAAGGGCTGAGAAAAAGCGTTTATTTCGGGCTGAAAAACACGTTTTGAAAACTGTGTTGTTCCTACCCTATAAGTTACATGGAGGTTACCAAAGTTGTCAAAACATGTTTATTTCTGCTGAAAAACACATTTTGACAATTTCTGTACACTGGGGTTAAGGGCTGACTCAATGTGCTCTTCTGAGCCAGGCAGTTACACAGCGATTCTAAGGGCTGACAAAACGCGTTTATTTCGGGCTGAAAAACACGTTTTGAAAACTGTGTTGTTCCTGCCCTAAAAGTTACATGGTGGTGACCAAAGTTGCCAAAACGTGTTTATTTCTGCTGAAAAACACGATTTGACAATTTCTGAGCACTGGGGTTAAGGGCTGACTCAATGTGCTCTTCTGAGCCAGGCAGTTACACAGCGATTCTAAGGGCTGACAAAACGCGTTTATTTCGGGCTGAAAAACACGTTTTGAAAACTGTGTTGTTCCTGCCCTATAAGTTACATGGTGGTGACCAAAGTTGCCAAAACATGTTTATTTCTGCTGAAAAACACGTTTTGACAATTTCTGAGCACTGGGGTTAAGGGCTGACTCAGTGTGCTCTTCTGAGCCAGGCAGTTACACTGCGAATCTAAGGGCTGAGAAAAAGCGTTTATTTCGGGCTGAAAAACACGTTTTGAAAACTGTGTTGTTCCTACCCTATAAGTTACATGGGGGTTACCAAAGTTGCCAAAACATGTTTATTTCTGCTGAAAAACACGTTTTGACAATTTCTGTACACTGGGGTTAAGGGCTGACTCAATGTGCTCTTCTGAGCCAGGCAGTTACACTGCGATTCTAAGGGCTGACAAAACGCGTTTATTTCGGGCTGAAAAACACGTTTTGAAAACTGTGCTGTTCCTGCCCTATAAGTTACATGGTGGTGACCAAAGTTGCCAAAACGTCTTTATTTCTGCTGAAAAACACGTTTTGACAATTTCTGAGCACTGGGGTTAAGGGCTGACTCAATGTGCTCTTCTGAGCCAGGCAGTTACACAGCGATTCTAAGGGCTGACAAAACGCGTTTATTTCGGGCTGAAAAACACGTTTTGAAAACTGTGTTGTTCCTGCCCTATAAGTTACATGGTGGTGACCAAAGTTGCCAAAACATGTTTATTTCTGCTGAAAAACACGTTTTGACAATTTCTGAGCACTGGGGTTAAGGGCTGACTCAGTGTGCTCTTCTGAGCCAGGCAGTTACACTGCGAATCTAAGGGCTGAGAAAAAGCGTTTATTTCGGGCTGAAAAACACGTTTTGAAAACTGTGTTGTTCCTACCCTATAAGTTACATGGGGGTTACCAAAGTTGCCAAAACATGTTTATTTCTGCTGAAAAACACGTTTTGACAATTTCTGTACACTGGGGTTAAGGGCTGACTCAATGTGCTCTTCTGAGCCAGGCAGTTACACTGCGATTCTAAGGGCTGACAAAACGCGTTTATTTCGGGCTGAAAAACACGTTTTGAAAACTGTGCTGTTCCTGCCCTATAAGTTACATGGTGGTGACCAAAGTTGCCAAAACATGTTTATTTCTGCTGAAAAACACGTTTTGACAATTTCTGAGCACTGGGGTTAAGGGCTGACTCAGTGTGCTCTTCTGAGCCAGACAGTTACACTGCGAATCTAAGGGCTGAGAAAAAGCGTTTATTTCGGGCTGAAAAACATGTTTTGAAAACTGTGTTGTTCCTACCCTATAAGTTACATGGGGGTTACCAAAGTTGCCAAAACACGTTTATTTCTGCTGAAAAACACGTTTTGACAATTTCTGTACACTGGGGTTAAGGGCTGACTCAATGTGCTCTTCTGAGCCAGGCAGTTACACTGCGATTCTAAGGGCTGACAAAACGCGTTTATTTCGGGCTGAAAAACACGTTTTGAAAACTGTGCTGTTCCTGCCCTATAAGTTACATGGTGGTGACCAAAGTTGCCAAAACGTCTTTATTTCTGCTGAAAAACACGTTTTGACAATTTCTGAGCACTGGGGTTAAGGGCTGACTCAATGTGCTCTTCTGAGCCAGGCAGTTACACTGCGAATCTAAGGGCTGAGAAAAAGCGTTTATTTCGGGCTGAAAAACACGTTTTGAAAACTGTGTTGTTCCTACCCTATAAGTTACATGGGGGTTACCAAAGTTGCCAAAACATGTTTATTTCTGCTGAAAAACACGTTTTGACAATTTCTGTACACTGGGGTTAAGGGCTGACTCAATGTGCTCTTCTGAGCCAGGCAGTTACACTGCGATTCTAAGGGCTGACAAAACGCGTTTATTTCGGGCTGAAAAACACGTTTTGAAAACTGTGCTGTTCCTGCCCTATAAGTTACATGGTGGTGACCAAAGTTGCCAAAACGTCTTTATTTCTGCTGAAAAACACGTTTTGACAATTTCTGAGCACTGGGGTTAAGGGCTGACTCAATGTGCTCTTCTGAGCCAGGCAGTTACACTGCGAATCTAAGGGCTGAGAAAAAGCGTTTATTTCGGGCTGAAAAACACGTTTTGAAAACTGTGTTGTTCCTACCCTATAAGTTACATGGGGGTTACCAAAGTTGCCAAAACATGTTTATTTCTGCTGAAAAACACGTTTTGACAATTTCTGTACACTGGGGTTAAGGGCTGACTCAATGTGCTCTTCTGAGCCAGGCAGTTACACAGCGATTCTAAGGGCTGACAAAACGCGTTTATTTCGGGCTGAAAAACACGTTTTGAAAACTGTGCTGTTCCTGCCCTATAAGTTACATGGTGGTGACCAAAGTTGCCAAAACGTCTTTATTTCTGCTGAAAAACACGTTTTGACAATTTCTGAGCACTGGGGTTAAGGGCTGACTCAATGTGCTCTTCTGTGCCAGGCAGTTACACTGCGAATCTAAGGGCTGAGAAAAAGCGTTTATTTCGGGCTGAAAAACACGTTTTGAAAACTGTGTTGTTCCTACCCTATAAGTTACATGGAGGTTACCAAAGTTGCCAAAACATGTTTATTTCTGCTGAAAAACACATTTTGACAATTTCTGTACACTGGGGTTAAGGGCTGACTCAATGTGCTCTTCTGAGCCAGGCAGTTACACAGCGATTCTAAGGGCTGACAAAACGCGTTTATTTCGGGCTGAAAAACACGTTTTGAAAACTGTGTTGTTCCTGCCCTAAAAGTTACATGGTGGTGACCAAAGTTGCCAAAACGTGTTTATCTCTGCTGAAAAACACGATTTGACAATTTCTGAGCACTGGGGTTAAGGGCTGACTCAATGTGCTCTTCTGAGCCAGGCAGTTACACAGCGATTCTAAGGGCTGACAAAACGCGTTTATTTCGGGCTGAAAAACACGTTTTGAAAACTGTGTTGTTCCTGCCCTATAAGTTACATGGTGGTGACCAAAGTTGCCAAAACATGTTTATTTCTGCTGAAAAACACGTTTTGACAATTTCTGAGCACTGGGGTTAAGGGCTGACTCAGTGTGCTCTTCTGAGCCAGGCAGTTACACTGCGAATCTAAGGGCTGAGAAAAAGCGTTTATTTCGGGCTGAAAAACACGTTTTGAAAACTGTGTTGTTCCTACCCTATAAGTTACATGGGGGTTACCAAAGTTGCCAAAACATGTTTATTTCTGCTGAAAAACACGTTTTGACAATTTCTGTACACTGGGGTTAAGGGCTGACTCAATGTGCTCTTCTGAGCCAGGCAGTTACACTGCGATTCTAAGGGCTGACAAAACGCGTTTATTTCGGGCTGAAAAACACGTTTTGAAAACTGTGCTGTTCCTGCCCTATAAGTTACATGGTGGTGACCAAAGTTGCCAAAACATGTTTATTTCTGCTGAAAAACACGTTTTGACAATTTCTGAGCACTGGGGTTAAGGGCTGACTCAGTGTGCTCTTCTGAGCCAGGCAGTTACACTGCGAATCTAAGGGCTGAGAAAAAGCGTTTATTTCGGGCTGAAAAACACGTTTTGAAAACTGTGTTGTTCCTACCCTATAAGTTACATGGGGGTTACCAAAGTTGCCAAAACATGTTTATTTCTGCTGAAAAACACGTTTTGACAATTTCTGTAAACTGGGGTTAAGGGCTGATTCAATGTGCTCTTCTGAGCCAGGCAGTTACACTGCGATTCTAAGGGCTGACAAAACGCGTTTATTTCGGGCTGAAAAACACGTTTTGAAAACTGTGCTGTTCCTGCCCTATAAGTTACATGGTGGTGACCAAAGTTGCCAAAACGTCTTTATTTCTGCTGAAAAACACGTTTTGACAATTTCTGAGCACTGGGGTTAAGGGCTGACTCAATGTGCTCTTCTGAGCCAGGCAGTTACACTGCGAATCTAAGGGCTGAGAAAAAGCGTTTATTTCGGGCTGAAAAACACGTTTTGAAAACTGTGCTGTTCCTGCCCTGTAAGTTACATGGTGGTGACCAAAGTTGCCAAAACGTCTTTATTTCTGCTGAAAAACACGTTTTGACAATTTCTGAGCACTGGGGTTAAGGGCTGACTCAATGTGCTCTTCTGAGCCAGGCAGTTACACAGCGATTCTAAGGGCTGACAAAACGCGTTTATTTCGGGCTGAAAAACACGTTTTGAAAACTGTGTTGTTCCTGCCCTATAAGTTACATGGTGGTGACCAAAGTTGCCAAAACATGTTTATTTCTGCTGAAAAACACGTTTTGACAATTTCTGAGCACTGGGGTTAAGGGCTGACTCAATGTGCTCTTCTGAGCCAGGCAGTTACACAGCGATTCTAAGGGCTGACAAAACGCGTTTATTTCGGGCTGAAAAACACGTTTTGAAAACTGTGTTGTTCCTGCCCTATAAGTTACATGGTGGTGACCAAAGTTGCCAAAACGTGTTTATTTCTGCTGAAAAACACGTTTTGACAATTTCTGAGCACTGGGGTTAAGGGCTGACTCAGTGTGCTCTTCTGAGCCAGGCAGTTACACAGCGATTCTAAGGGCTGACAAAACGCGTTTATTTCGGGCTGAAAAACACGTTTTGAAAACTGTGTTGTTCCTGCCCTATAAGTTACATGGTGGTGACCAAAGTTACCAAAACGTGTTTATTTCTGCTGAAAAACACGTTTTGACAATTTCTGAGCACTGGGGTTAAGGGCTGACTCAGTGTGCTCTTCTGAGCCAGGCAGTTACACTGCGAATCTAAGGGCTGAGAAAAAGCGTTTATTTCGGGCTGAAAAACACGTTTTGAAAACTGTGTTGTTCCTACCCTATAAGTTACATGGGGGTTACCAAAGTTGCCAAAACATGTTTATTTCTGCTGAAAAACACGTTTTGACAATTTCTGTACACTGGGGTTAAGGGCTGACTCAATGTGCTCTTCTGAGC
This sequence comes from Atractosteus spatula, assembly GCF_055471065.1. Taxonomy (NCBI): domain Eukaryota; kingdom Metazoa; phylum Chordata; class Actinopteri; order Semionotiformes; family Lepisosteidae; genus Atractosteus; species Atractosteus spatula. The sequence goes on along the minus strand of NW_028296927.1, from coordinate 43,410 downwards.
CAGGCAGTTACACTGCGATTCTAAGGGCTGACAAAACGCGTTTATTTCGGGCTGAAAAACACGTTTTGAAAACTGTGCTGTTCCTGCCCTATAAGTTACATGGTGGTGACCAAAGTTGCCAAAACATGTTTATTTCTGCTGAAAAACACGTTTTGACAATTTCTGAGCACTGGGGTTAAGGGCTGACTCAGTGTGCTCTTCTGAGCCAGGCAGTTACACTGCGAATCTAAGGGCTGAGAAAAAGCGTTTATTTCGGGCTGAAAAACACGTTTTGAAAACTGTGTTGTTCCTACCCTATAAGTTACATGGGGGTTACCAAAGTTGCCAAAACATGTTTATTTCTGCTGAAAAACACGTTTTGACAATTTCTGTACACTGGGGTTAAGGGCTGACTCAATGTGCTCTTCTGAGCCAGGCAGTTACACTGCGATTCTAAGGGCTGACAAAACGCGTTTATTTCGGGCTGAAAAACACGTTTTGAAAACTGTGCTGTTCCTGCCCTATAAGTTACATGGTGGTGACCAAAGTTGCCAAAACGTCTTTATTTCTGCTGAAAAACACGTTTTGACAATTTCTGAGCACTGGGGTTAAGGGCTGACTCAATGTGCTCTTCTGAGCCAGGCAGTTACACTGCGAATCTAAGGGCTGAGAAAAAGCGTTTATTTCGGGCTGAAAAACACGTTTTGAAAACTGTGTTGTTCCTACCCTATAAGTTACATGGGGGTTACCAAAGTTGCCAAAACATGTTTATTTCTGCTGAAAAACACGTTTTGACAATTTCTGTACACTGGGGTTAAGGGCTGACTCAATGTGCTCTTCTGAGCCAGGCAGTTACACAGCGATTCTAAGGGCTGACAAAACGCGTTTATTTCGGGCTGAAAAACACGTTTTGAAAACTGTGCTGTTCCTGCCCTATAAGTTACATGGTGGTGACCAAAGTTGCCAAAACGTCTTTATTTCTGCTGAAAAACACGTTTTGACAATTTCTGAGCACTGGGGTTAAGGGCTGACTCAATGTGCTCTTCTGTGCCAGGCAGTTACACTGCGAATCTAAGGGCTGAGAAAAAGCGTTTATTTCGGGCTGAAAAACACGTTTTGAAAACTGTGTTGTTCCTACCCTATAAGTTACATGGAGGTTACCAAAGTTGCCAAAACATGTTTATTTCTGCTGAAAAACACATTTTGACAATTTCTGTACACTGGGGTTAAGGGCTGACTCAATGTGCTCTTCTGAGCCAGGCAGTTACACAGCGATTCTAAGGGCTGACAAAACGCGTTTATTTCGGGCTGAAAAACACGTTTTGAAAACTGTGTTGTTCCTGCCCTAAAAGTTACATGGTGGTGACCAAAGTTGCCAAAACGTGTTTATTTCTGCTGAAAAACACGATTTGACAATTTCTGAGCACTGGGGTTAAGGGCTGACTCAATGTGCTCTTCTGAGCCAGGCAGTTACACAGCGATTCTAAGGGCTGACAAAACGCGTTTATTTCGGGCTGAAAAACACGTTTTGAAAACTGTGTTGTTCCTGCCCTATAAGTTACATGGTGGTGACCAAAGTTGCCAAAACATGTTTATTTCTGCTGAAAAACACGTTTTGACAATTTCTGAGCACTGGGGTTAAGGGCTGACTCAGTGTGCTCTTCTGAGCCAGGCAGTTACACTGCGAATCTAAGGGCTGAGAAAAAGCGTTTATTTCGGGCTGAAAAACACGTTTTGAAAACTGTGTTGTTCCTACCCTATAAGTTACATGGGGGTTACCAAAGTTGCCAAAACATGTTTATTTCTGCTGAAAAACACGTTTTGACAATTTCTGTACACTGGGGTTAAGGGCTGACTCAATGTGCTCTTCTGAGCCAGGCAGTTACACTGCGATTCTAAGGGCTGACAAAACGCGTTTATTTCGGGCTGAAAAACACGTTTTGAAAACTGTGCTGTTCCTGCCCTATAAGTTACATGGTGGTGACCAAAGTTGCCAAAACATGTTTATTTCTGCTGAAAAACACGTTTTGACAATTTCTGAGCACTGGGGTTAAGGGCTGACTCAGTGTGCTCTTCTGAGCCAGGCAGTTACACTGCGAATCTAAGGGCTGAGAAAAAGCGTTTATTTCGGGCTGAAAAACACGTTTTGAAAACTGTGTTGTTCCTACCCTATAAGTTACATGGGGGTTACCAAAGTTGCCAAAACATGTTTATTTCTGCTGAAAAACACGTTTTGACAATTTCTGTAAACTGGGGTTAAGGGCTGATTCAATGTGCTCTTCTGAGCCAGGCAGTTACACTGCGATTCTAAGGGCTGACAAAACGCGTTTATTTCGGGCTGAAAAACACGTTTTGAAAACTGTGCTGTTCCTGCCCTATAAGTTACATGGTGGTGACCAAAGTTGCCAAAACGTCTTTATTTCTGCTGAAAAACACGTTTTGACAATTTCTGAGCACTGGGGTTAAGGGCTGACTCAATGTGCTCTTCTGAGCCAGGCAGTTACACTGCGAATCTAAGGGCTGAGAAAAAGCGTTTATTTCGGGCTGAAAAACACGTTTTGAAAACTGTGCTGTTCCTGCCCTGTAAGTTACATGGTGGTGACCAAAGTTGCCAAAACGTCTTTATTTCTGCTGAAAAACACGTTTTGACAATTTCTGAGCACTGGGGTTAAGGGCTGACTCAATGTGCTCTTCTGAGCCAGGCAGTTACACAGCGATTCTAAGGGCTGACAAAACGCGTTTATTTCGGGCTGAAAAACACGTTTTGAAAACTGTGTTGTTCCTGCCCTATAAGTTACATGGTGGTGACCAAAGTTGCCAAAACATGTTTATTTCTGCTGAAAAACACGTTTTGACAATTTCTGAGCACTGGGATTAAGGGCTGACTCAGTGTGCTCTTCTGAGCCAGGCAGTTACACTGCGAATCTAAGGGCTGAGAAAAAGCGTTTATTTCGGGCTGAAAAACACGTTTTGAAAACTGTGTTGTTCCTACCCTATAAGTTACATGGGGGTTACCAAAGTTGCCAAAACATGTTTATTTCTGCTGAAAAACACGTTTTGACAATTTCTGTACACTGGGGTTAAGGGCTGACTCAATGTGCTCTTCTGAGCCAGGCAGTTACACTGCGATTCTAAGGGCTGACAAAACGCGTTTATTTCGGGCTGAAAAACACGTTTTGAAAACTGTGCTGTTCCTGCCCTATAAGTTACATGGTGGTGACCAAAGTTGCCAAAACATGTTTATTTCTGCTGAAAAACACGTTTTGACAATTTCTGAGCACTGGGGTTAAGGGCTGACTCAGTGTGCTCTTCTGAGCCAGACAGTTACACTGCGAATCTAAGGGCTGAGAAAAAGCGTTTATTTCGGGCTGAAAAACATGTTTTGAAAACTGTGTTGTTCCTACCCTATAAGTTACATGGGGGTTACCAAAGTTGCCAAAACACGTTTATTTCTGCTGAAAAACACGTTTTGACAATTTCTGTACACTGGGGTTAAGGGCTGACTCAATGTGCTCTTCTGAGCCAGGCAGTTACACTGCGATTCTAAGGGCTGACAAAACGCGTTTATTTCGGGCTGAAAAACACGTTTTGAAAACTGTGCTGTTCCTGCCCTATAAGTTACATGGTGGTGACCAAAGTTGCCAAAACGTCTTTATTTCTGCTGAAAAACACGTTTTGACAATTTCTGAGCACTGGGGTTAAGGGCTGACTCAATGTGCTCTTCTGAGCCAGGCAGTTACACTGCGAATCTAAGGGCTGAGAAAAAGCGTTTATTTCGGGCTGAAAAACACGTTTTGAAAACTGTGTTGTTCCTACCCTATAAGTTACATGGAGGTTACCAAAGTTGCCAAAACATGTTTATTTCTGCTGAAAAACACGTTTTGACAATTTCTGTACACTGGGGTTAAGGGCTGACTCAATGTGCTCTTCTGAGCCAGGCAGTTACACAGCGATTCTAAGGGCTGACAAAACGCGTTTATTTCGGGCTGAAAAACACGTTTTGAAAACTGTGCTGTTCCTGCCCTATAAGTTACATGGTGGTGACCAAAGTTGCCAAAACGTCTTTATTTCTGCTGAAAAACACGTTTTGACAATTTCTGAGCACTGGGGTTAAGGGCTGACTCAATGTGCTCTTCTGTGCCAGGCAGTTACACTGCGAATCTAAGGGCTGAGAAAAAGCGTTTATTTCGGGCTGAAAAACACGTTTTGAAAACTGTGTTGTTCCTACCCTATAAGTTACATGGGGGTTACCAAAGTTGCCAAAACATGTTTATTTCTGCTGAAAAACACATTTTGACAATTTCTGTACACTGGGGTTAAGGGCTGACTCAATGTGCTCTTCTGAGCCAGGCAGTTACACAGCGATTCTAAGGGCTGACAAAACGCGTTTATTTCGGGCTGAAAAACACGTTTTGAAAACTGTGTTGTTCCTGCCCTAAAAGTTACATGATGGTGACCAAAGTTGCCAAAACGTGTTTATTTCTGCTGAAAAACACGATTTGACAATTTCTGAGCACTGGGGTTAAGGGCTGACTCAATGTGCTCTTCTGAGCCAGGCAGTTACACTGCGAATCTAAGGGCTGAGAAAAAGCGTTTATTTCGGGCTGAAAAACACGTTTTGAAAACTGTGCTGTTCCTGCCCTATAAGTTACATGGTGGTGACCAAAGTTGCCAAAACGTCTTTATTTCTGCTGAAAAACACGTTTTGACAATTTCTGAGCACTGGGGTTAAGGGCTGACTCAATGTGCTCTTCTGAGCCAGGCAGTTACACTGCGAATCTAAGGGCTGAGAAAAAGCGTTTATTTCGGCCTGAAAAACACGTTTTGAAAACTGTGTTGTTCCTGCCCTATAAGTTACACGGGGGTTACCAAAGTTGCCAAAACATGTTTATTTCTGCTGAAAAACACGTTTTGACAATTTCTGTACACTGGGGTTAAGGGCTGACTCAATGTGCTCTTCTGAGCCAGGCAGTTACACTGCGATTCTAAGGGCTGACAAAACGCGTTTATTTCGGGCTGAAAAACACGTTTTGAAAACTGTGCTGTTCCTGCCCTATAAGTTACATGGTGGTGACCAAAGTTGCCAAAACGTCTTTATTTCTGCTGAAAAACACGTTTTGACAATTTCTGAGCACTGGGGTTAAGGGCTGACTCAATGTGCTCTTCTGAGCCAGGCAGTTACACTGCGAATCTAAGGGCTGAGAAAAAGCGTTTATTTCGGGCTGAAAAACACGTTTTGAAAACTGTGTTGTTCCTACCCTATAAGTTACATGGGCGTTACCAAAGTTGCCAAAACATGTTTATTTCTGCTGAAAAACACGTTTTGACAATTTCTGTACACTGGGGTTAAGGGCTGACTCAATGTGCTCTTCTGAGCCAGGCAGTTACACTGCGATTCTAAGGGCTGACAAAACGCGTTTATTTCGGGCTGAAAAACACGTTTTGAAAACTGTGCTGTTCCTGCCCTATAAGTTACATGGTGGTGACCAAAGTTGCCAAAACGTCTTTATTTCTGCTGAAAAACACGTTTTGACAATTTCTGAGCACTGGGGTTAAGGGCTGACTCAATGTGCTCTTCTGAGCCAGGCAGTTACACTGCGAATCTAAGGGCTGAGAAAAAGCGTTTATTTCGGGCTGAAAAACACGTTTTGAAAACTGTGTTGTTCCTACCCTATAAGTTACATGGGGGTTACCAAAGTTGCCAAAACATGTTTATTTCTGCTGAAAAACACATTTTGACAATTTCTGTACACTGGGGTTAAGGGCTGACTCAATGTGCTCTTCTGAGCCAGGCAGTTACACAGCGATTCTAAGGGCTGACAAAACGCGTTTATTTCGGGCTGAAAAACACGTTTTGAAAACTGTGTTGTTCCTGCCCTAAAAGTTACATGGTGGTGACCAAAGTTGCCAAAACGTGTTTATTTCTGCTGAAAAACACGATTTGACAATTTCTGAGCACTGGGGTTAAGGGCTGACTCAATGTGCTCTTCTGAGCCAGGCAGTTACACTGCGAATCTAAGGGCTGAGAAAAAGCGTTTATTTCGGGCTGAAAAACACGTTTTGAAAACTGTGCTGTTCCTGCCCTATAAGTTACATGGTGGTGACCAAAGTTGCCAAAACGTCTTTATTTCTGCTGAAAAACACGTTTTGACAATTTCTGAGCACTGGGGTTAAGGGCTGACTCAATGTGCTCTTCTGAGCCAGGCAGTTACACTGCGAATCTAAGGGCTGAGAAAAAGCGTTTATTTCGGGCTGAAAAACACGTTTTGAAAACTGTGTTGTTCCTGCCCTATAAGTTACACGGGGGTTACCAAAGTTGCCAAAACATGTTTATTTCTGCTGAAAAACACGTTTTGACAATTTCTGTACACTGGGGTTAAGGGCTGACTCAATGTGCTCTTCTGAGCCAGGCAGTTACACAGCAATTCTAAAGGCTGACAAAACGCGTTTATTTCGGGCTGAAAAACACGTTTTGAAAACTGTGTTGTTCCTGCCCTATAAGTTACATGGTGGTGACCAAAGTTGCCAAAACGTCTTTATTTCTGCTGAAAAACACGTTTTGACAATTTCTGAGCACTGGGGTTAAGGGCTGACTCAATCTGCTCTTCTGAGCCAGGCAGTTACACTGCGAATCTAAGGGCTGAGAAAAAGCGTTTATTTCGGGCTGAAAAACACGTTTTGAAAACTGTGTTGTTCCTACCCTATAAGTTACATGGGGGTTACCAAAGTTGCCAAAACATGTTTATTTCAGCTGAAAAACACGTTTTGACAATTTCTGTACACTGGGGTTAAGGGCTGACTCAATGTGCTCTTCTGAGCCAGGCAGTTACACAGCGATTCTAAGGGCTGACAAAACGCGTTTATTTCGGGCCGAAAAACACGTTTTGAAAACTGTGTTGTTCCTGCCCTATAAGTTACATGGGGGTTACCAAAGTTGCCAAAACATGTTTATTTCTGCTGAAAAACACGTTTTGACAATTTCTGTACACTGGGGTTAAGGGCTGACTCAATGTGCTCTTCTGAGCCAGGCAGTTACACTGCGATTCTAAGGGCTGACAAAACGCGTTTATTTCGGGCTGAAAAACACGTTTTGAAAACTGTGCTGTTCCTGCCCTATAAGTTACATGGTGGTGACCAAAGTTGCCAAAACGTCTTTATTTCTGCTGAAAAACACGTTTTGACAATTTCTGAGCACTGGGGTTAAGGGCTGACTCAATGTGCTCTTCTGAGCCAGGCAGTTACACTGCGAATCTAAGGGCTGAGAAAAAGCGTTTATTTCGGGCTGAAAAACACGTTTTGAAAACTGTGCTGTTCCTGCCCTATAAGTTACATGGTGGTGACCAAAGTTATCAAAACATGTTTATTTCTGCTGAAAAACACGTTTTGACAATTTCTGAGCACTGGGGTTAAGGGCTGACTCAGTGTGCTCTTCTGAGCCAGGCAGTTACACTGCGAATCTAAGGGATGAGAAAAAGCGTTTATTTCGGGCTGAAAAACACGTTTTGAAAACTGTGTTGTTCCTACCCTATAAGTTACATGGGGGTTACCAAAGTTGCCAAAACATGTTTATTTCTGCTGAAAAACACGTTTTGACAATTTCTGTAAACTGGGGTTAAGGGCTGACTCAATGTGCTCTTCTGAGCAAGGCAGTTACACTGCGATTCTAAGGGCTGACAAAACGCGTTTATTTCGGGCTGAAAAACACGTTTTGAAAACTGTGCTGTTCCTGCCCTATAAGTTACATGGTGGTGACCAAAGTTGCCAAAACGTCTTTATTTCTGCTGAAAAACACGTTTTGACAATTTCTGAGCACTGGGGTTAAGGGCTGACTCAATGTGCTCTTCTGAGCCAGGCAGTTACACTGCGAATCTAAGGGCTGAAAAAAAGCGTTTATTTCGGGCTGAAAAACACGTTTTGAAAACTGTGCTGTTCCTGCCCTGTAAGTTACATGGTGGTGACCAAAGTTGCCAAAACGTGTTTATTTCTGCTGAAAAACACATTTTGACAATTTCTGTACACTAGGGTTAAGTGCTGACTCAATGTGCTCTTCTGAGCCAGGCAGTTACACAGCGATTCTAAGGGCTGACAAAACGCGTTTATTTCGGGCTGAAAAACACGTTTTGAAAACTGTGTTGTTCCTGCCCTATAAGTTACATGGGGGTTACCAAAGTTGCCAAAACATGTTTATTTCTGCTGAAAAACACGTTTTGACAATTTCTGTACACTGGGGTTAAGGGCTGACTCAATGTGCTCTTCTGAGCCAGGCAGTTACACTGCGAATCTAAGGGCTGAGAAAAAGCGTTTATTTCGGGCTGAAAAACACGTTTTGAAAACTGTGCTGTTCCTGCCCTGTAAGTTACATGGTGGTGACCAAAGTTGCCAAAACGTGTTTATTTCTGCTGAAAAACACATTTTGACAATTTCTGTACACTGGGGTTAAGTGCTGACTCAATGTGCTCTTCTGAGCCAGGCAGTTACACAGCGATTCTAAGGGCTGACAAAACGCGTTTATTTCGGGCTGAAAAACACGTTTTGAAAACTGTGTTGTTCCTACCCTATAAGTTACATGGGGGTTACCAAAGTTGCCAAAACATGTTTATTTCTGCTGAAAAACACGTTTTGACAATTTCTGAGCACTGGGGTTAAGGGCTGACTCAGTGTGCTCTTCTGAGCCAGGCAGTTACACTGCGAATCTATGGGCTGAGAAAAAGCGTTTATTTCGGGCTGAAAAACACGTTTTGAAAACTGTGTTGTTCCTACCCTATAAGTTACATGGGGGGTACCAAAGTTGCCAAAACATGTTTATTTCTGCTGAAAAACACGTTTTGACAATTTCTGTACACTGGGGTTAAGGCTGACTCAATGTGCTCTTCTGAGCCAGGCAGTTACACAGCGATTCTAAGGGCTGACAAAACGCGTTTATTTCGGGCTGAAAAACACGTTTTGAAAACTGTGCTGTTCCTGCCCTATAAGTTACATGGAGGTTACCAAAGTTGCCAAAACATGTTTATTTCTGCTGAAAAACACATTTTGACAATTTCTGTACACTGGGGTTAAGGGCTGACTCAATGTGCTCTTCTGAGCCAGGCAGTTACACAGCGATTCTAAGGGCTGAGAAAAAGCGTTTATTTCGGGCTGAAAAACACGTTTTGAAAACTGTGTTGTTCCTACCCTATAAGTTACATGGAGGTTACCAAAGTTGCCAAAACATGTTTATTTCTGCTGAAAAACACATTTTGACAATTTCTGTACACTGGGGTTAAGGGCTGACTCAATGTGCTCTTCTGAGCCAGGCAGTTACACAGCGATTCTAAGGGCTGACAAAACGCGTTTATTTCGGGCTGAAAAACACGTTTTGAAAACTGTGTTGTTCCTGCCCTAAAAGTTACATGGTGGTGACCAAAGTTGCCAAAACGTGTTTATTTCTGCTGAAAAACACGATTTGACAATTTCTGAGCACTGGGGTTAAGGGCTGACTCAATGTGCTCTTCTGAGCCAGGCAGTTACACAGCGATTCTAAGGGCTGACAAAACGCGTTTATTTCGGGCTGAAAAACACGTTTTGAAAACTGTGTTGTTCCTGCCCTATAAGTTACATGGTGGTGACCAAAGTTGCCAAAACATGTTTATTTCTGCTGAAAAACACGTTTTGACAATTTCTGAGCACTGGGGTTAAGGGCTGACTCAGTGTGCTCTTCTGAGCCAGGCAGTTACACTGCGAATCTAAGGGCTGAGAAAAAGCGTTTATTTCGGGCTGAAAAACACGTTTTGAAAACTGTGTTGTTCCTACCCTATAAGTTACATGGGGGTTACCAAAGTTGCCAAAACATGTTTATTTCTGCTGAAAAACACGTTTTGACAATTTCTGTACACTGGGGTTAAGGGCTGACTCAATGTGCTCTTCTGAGCCAGGCAGTTACACTGCGATTCTAAGGGCTGACAAAACGCGTTTATTTCGGGCTGAAAAACACGTTTTGAAAACTGTGCTGTTCCTGCCCTATAAGTTACATGGTGGTGACCAAAGTTGCCAAAACGATCTTATTTCTGCTGAAAAACACGTTTTGACAATTTCTGAGCACTGGGGTTAAGGGCTGACTCAATGTGCTCTTCTGAGCCAGGCAGTTACACTGCGAATCTAAGGGCTGAGAAAAAGCGTTTATTTCGGGCTGAAAAACACGTTTTGAAAACTGTGTTGTTCCTACCCTATAAGTTACATGGGGGTTACCAAAATTGCCAAAACATGTTTATTTCTGCTGAAAAACACGTTTTGACAATTTCTGTACACTGGGGTTAAGGGCTGACTCAATGTGCTCTTCTGAGCCAGGCAGTTACACAGCGATTCTAAGGGCTGACAAAACGCGTTTATTTCGGGCTGAAAAACACGTTTTGAAAACTGTGCTGTTCCTGCCCTATAAGTTACATGGTGGTGACCAAAGTTGCCAAAACGTCTTTATTTCTGCTGAAAAACACGTTTTGACAATTTCTGAGCACTGGGGTTAAGGGCTGACTCAATGTGCTCTTCTGTGCCAGGCAGTTACACTGCGAATCTAAGGGCTGAGAAAAAGCGTTTATTTCGGGCTGAAAAACACGTTTTGAAAACTGTGTTGTTCCTACCCTATAAGTTACATGGGGGTTACCAAAGTTGCCAAAACATGTTTATTTCTGCTGAAAAACACATTTTGACAATTTCTGTACACTGGGGTTAAGGGCTGACTCAATGTGCTCTTCTGAGCCAGGCAGTTACACAGCGATTCTAAGGGCTGACAAAACGCGTTTATTTCGGGCTGAAAAACACGTTTTGAAAACTGTGTTGTTCCTGCCCTATAAGTTACACGGGGGTTACCAAAGTTGCCAAAACATGTTTATTTCTGCTGAAAAACACGTTTTGACAATTTCTGTACACTGGGGTTAAGGGCTGACTCAATGTGCTCTTCTGAGCCAGGCAGTTACACTGCGAATCTAAGGGCTGAGAAAAAGCGTTTATTTCGGGCTGAATAACACGTTTTGAAAACTGTGCTGTTCCTGCCCTATAAGTTACATGGTGGTGACCAAAGTTGCCAAAACATGTTTATTTCTGCTGAAAAACACGTTTTGACAATTTCTGAGCACTGGGGTTAAGGGCTGACTCAGTGTGCTCTTCTGAGCCAGGCAGTTACACTGCGAATCTAAGGGCTGAGAAAAAGCGTTTATTTCGGGCTGAAAAACACGTTTTGAAAACTGTGTTGTTCCTACCCTATAAGTTACATGGGGGTTACCAAAGTTGCCAAAACATGTTTATTTCTGCTGAAAAACACGTTTTGACAATTTCTGTACACTGGGGTTAAGGGCTGACTCAATGTGCTCTTCTGAGCCAGGCAGTTACACTGCGATTCTAAGGGCTGACAAAACGCGTTTATTTCGGGCTGAAAAACACGTTTTGAAAACTGTGCTGTTCCTGCCCTATAAGTTACATGGTGGTGACCAAAGTTGCCAAAACGTCTTTATTTCTGCTGAAAAACACGTTTTGACAATTTCTGCACACTGGGGTTAAGGGCTGACTCAATGTGCTCTTCTGAGCCAGGCAGTTACACAGTGATTCTAAGGGCTGACAAAACGCGTTTATTTCGGGCTGAAAAACACGTTTTGAAAACTGTGTTGTTCCTGCCCTAAAAGTTACATGGTGGTTACCAAAGTTGCCAAAACGTGTTTATTTCTGCTGAAAAACACGATTTGACAATTTCTGCACACTGGGGTTAAGGGCTGACTCAATGTGCTCTTCTGAGCCAGGCAGTTACACAGCGATTCTAAGGGCTGACAAAACGCGTTTATTTCGGGCTGAAAAACACGTTTTGAAAACTGTGCTGTTCCTGCCCTATAAGTTACATGGTGGTGACCAAAGTTGCCAAAACGTGTTTATTTCTGCTGAAAAACACGTTTTGACAATTTCTGAGCACTGGGGTTAAGGGCTGACTCAGTGTGCTCTTCTGAGCCAGGCAGTTACACAGCGATTCTAAGGGCTGACAAAACGCGTTTATTTCGGGCTGAAAAACACGTTTTGAAAACTGTGTTGTTCCTGCCCTATAAGTTACATGGTGGTGACCAAAGTTACCAAAACGTGTTTATTTCTGCTGAAAAACACGTTTTGACAATTTCTGAGCACTGGGGTTAAGGGCTGACTCAGTGTGCTCTTCTGAGCCAGGCAGTTACACTGCGAATCTAAGGGCTGAGAAAAAGCGTTTATTTCGGGCTGAAAAACACGTTTTGAAAACTGTGTTGTTCCTACCCTATAAGTTACATGGGGGTTACCAAAGTTGCCAAAACATGTTTATTTCTGCTGAAAAACACGTTTTGACAATTTCTGTACACTGGGGTTAAGGGCTGACTCAATGTGCTCTTCTGAGCCAGGCAGTTACACTGCGAATCTAAGGGCTGAGAAAAAGCGTTTATTTCGGGCTGAAAAACACGTTTTGAAAACTGTGCTGTTCCTGCCCTATAAGTTACATGGTGGTGACCAAAGTTGCCAAAACGTCTTTATTTCTGCTGAAAAACACGTTTTGACAATTTCTGAGCACTGGGGTTAAGGGCTGACTCAATGTGCTCTTCTGAGCCAGGCAGTTACACTGCGAATCTAAGGGATGAGAAAAAGCGTTTATTTCGGGCTGAAAAACACGTTTTGAAAACTGTGTTGTTCCTGCCCTATAAGTTACACGGGGGTTACCAAAGTTGCCAAAACATGTTTATTTCTGCTGAAAAACACGTTTTGACAATTTCTGTACACTGGGGTTAAGGGCTGACTCAATGTGCTCTTCTGAGCCAGGCAGTTACACTGCGATTCTAAGGGCTGACAAAACGCGTTTATTTCGGGCTGAAAAACACGTTTTGAAAACTGTGCTGTTCCTGCCCTATAAGTTACATGGTGGTGACCAAAGTTGCCAAAACGTCTTTATTTCTGCTGAAAAACACGTTTTGACAATTTCTGAGCACTGGGGTTAAGGGCTGACTCAATGTGCTCTTCTGAGCCAGGCAGTTACACTGCGAATCTAAGGGCTGAGAAAAAGCGTTTATTTCGGGCTGAAAAACACGTTTTGAAAACTGTGCTGTTCCTGCCCTATAAGTTACATGGTGGTGACCAAAGTTGCCAAAACATGTTTATTTCTGCTGAAAAACACGTTTTGACAATTTCTGAGCACTGGGGTTAAGGGCTGACTCAGTGTGCTCTTCTGAGCCAGGCAGTTACACTGCGAATCTAAGGGCTGAGAAAAAGCGTTTATTTCGGGCTGAAAAACACGTTTTGAAAACTGTGTTGTTCCTACCCTATAAGTTACATGGGGGTTACCAAAGTTGCCAAAACATGTTTATTTCTGCTGAAAAACACGTTTTGACAATTTCTGTACACTGGGGTTAAGGGCTGACTCAATGTGCTCTTCTGAGCCAGGCAGTTACACTGCGATTCTAAGGGCTGACAAAACGCGTTTATTTCGGGCTGAAAAACACGTTTTGAAAACTGTGCTGTTCCTGCCCTATAAGTTACATGGTGGTGACCAAAGTTGCCAAAACGTCTTTATTTCTGCTGAAAAACACGTTTTGACAATTTCTGCACACTGGGGTTAAGGGCTGACTCAATGTGCTCTTCTGAGCCAGGCAGTTACACAGCGATTCTAAGGGCTGACAAAACGCGTTTATTTCGGGCTGAAAAACACGTTTTGAAAACTGTGTTGTTCCTGCCCTAAAAGTTACATGGTGGTTACCAAAGTTGCCAAAACGTGTTTATTTCTGCTGAAAAACACGATTTGACAATTTCTGCACACTGGGGTTAAGGGCTGACTCAATGTGCTCTTCTGAGCCAGGCAGTTACACAGCGATTCTAAGGGCTGACAAAACGCGTTTATTTCGGGCTGAAAAACACGTTTTGAAAACTGTGCTGTTCCTGCCCTATAAGTTACATGGTGGTGACCAAAGTTGCCAAAACGTCTTTATTTCTGCTGAAAAACACGTTTTGACAATTTCTGAGCACTGGGGTTAAGGGCTGACTCAATGTGCTCTTCTGAGCCAGGCAGTTACACAGCGATTCTAAGGGCTGACAAAACGCGTTTATTTCGGGCTGAAAAACACGTTTTGAAAACTGTGTTGTTCCTGCCCTATAAGTTACATGGTGGTGACCAAAGTTGCCAAAACGTGTTTATTTCTGCTGAAAAACACGTTTTGACAATTTCTGAGCACTGGGGTTAAGGGCTGACTCAGTGTGCTCTTCTGAGCCAGGCAGTTACACAGCGATTCTAAGGGCTGACAAAACGCGTTTATTTCGGGCTGAAAAACACGTTTTGAAAACTGTGTTGTTCCTGCCCTATAAGTTACATGGTGGTGACCAAAGTTACCAAAACGTGTTTATTTCTGCTGAAAAACACGTTTTGACAATTTCTGAGCACTGGGGTTAAGGGCTGACTCAGTGTGCTCTTCTGAGCCAGGCAGTTACACTGCGAATCTAAGGGCTGAGAAAAAGCGTTTATTTCGGACTGAAAAACACGTTTTGAAAACTGTGTTGTTCCTACCCTATAAGTTACATGGGGGTTACCAAAGTTGCCAAAACATGTTTATTTCTGCTGAAAAACACGTTTTGACAATTTCTGTACACTGGGGTTAAGGGCTGACTCAATGTGCTCTTCTGAGCCAGGCAGTTACACTGCGATCCTAAGGGCTGACAAAACGCGTTTATTTCGGGCTGAAAAACACGTTTTGAAAACTGTGCTGTTCCTGCCCTATAAGTTACATGGTGGTGACCAAAGTTGCCAAAACATGTTTATTTCTGCTGAAAAACACGTTTTGACAATTTCTGAGCACTGGGGTTAAGGGCTGACTCAGTGTGCTCTTCTGAGCCAGGCAGTTACACTGCGAATCTAAGGGCTGAGAAAAAGCGTTTATTTCGGGCTGAAAAACACGTTTTGAAAACTGTGTTGTTCCTACCCTATAAGTTACATGGGGGTTACCAAAGTTGCCAAAACATGTTTATTTCTGCTGAAAAACACGTTTTGACAATTTCTGTACACTGGGGTTAAGGGCTGACTCAGTGTGCTCTTCTGAGCCAGGCAGTTACACTGCGAATCTAAGGGCTGAGAAAAAGCGTTTATTTCGGGCTGAAAAACACGTTTTGAAAACTGTGTTGTTCCTACCCTATAAGTTACATGGGGGTTACCAAAGTTGCCAAAACATGTTTATTTCTGCTGAAAAACACGTTTTGACAATTTCTGTACACTGGGGTTAAGGGCTGACTCAATGTGCTCTTCTGAGCCAGGCAGTTACACTGCGAATCTAAGGGCTGAGAAAAAGCGTTTATTTCGGGCTGAAAAACACGTTTTGAAAACTGTGCTGTTCCTGCCCTATAAGTTACATGGTGGTGACCAAAGTTGCCAAAACGTCTTTATTTCTGCTGAAAAACACGTTTTGACAATTTCTGAGCACTGGGGTTAAGGGCTGACTCAATGTGCTCTTCTGAGCCAGGCAGTTACACTGCGAATCTAAGGGATGAGAAAAAGCGTTTATTTCGGGCTGAAAAACACGTTTTGAAAACTGTGTTGTTCCTGCCCTATAAGTTACACGGGGGTTACCAAAGTTGCCAAAACATGTTTATTTCTGCTGAAAAACACGTTTTGACAATTTCTGTACACTGGGGTTAAGGGCTGACTCAATGTGCTCTTCTGAGCCAGGCAGTTACACTGCGATTCTAAGGGCTGACAAAACGCGTTTATTTCGGGCTGAAAAACACGTTTTGAAAACTGTGCTGTTCCTGCCCTATAAGTTACATGGTGGTGACCAAAGTTGCCAAAACGTCTTTATTTCTGCTGAAAAACACGTTTTGACAATTTCTGAGCACTGGGGTTAAGGGCTGACTCAATGTGCTCTTCTGAGCCAGGCAGTTACACTGCGAATCTAAGGGCTGAGAAAAAGCGTTTATTTCGGGCTGAAAAACACGTTTTGAAAACTGTGCTGTTCCTGCCCTATAAGTTACATGGTGGTGACCAAAGTTGCCAAAACATGTTTATTTCTGCTGAAAAACACGTTTTGACAATTTCTGAGCACTGGGGTTAAGGGCTGACTCAGTGTGCTCTTCTGAGCCAGGCAGTTACACTGCGAATCTAAGGGCTGAGAAAAAGCGTTTATTTCGGGCTGAAAAACACGTTTTGAAAACTGTGTTGTTCCTACCCTATAAGTTACATGGGGGTTACCAAAGTTGCCAAAACATGTTTATTTCTGCTGAAAAACACGTTTTGACAATTTCTGTACACTGGGGTTAAGGGCTGACTCAATGTGCTCTTCTGAGCCAGGCAGTTACACTGCGATTCTAAGGGCTGACAAAACGCGTTTATTTCGGGCTGAAAAACACGTTTTGAAAACTGTGCTGTTCCTGCCCTATAAGTTACATGGTGGTGACCAAAGTTGCCAAAACGTCTTTATTTCTGCTGAAAAACACGTTTTGACAATTTCTGCACACTGGGGTTAAGGGCTGACTCAATGTGCTCTTCTGAGCCAGGCAGTTACACAGCGATTCTAAGGGCTGACAAAACGCGTTTATTTCGGGCTGAAAAACACGTTTTGAAAACTGTGTTGTTCCTGCCCTAAAAGTTACATGGTGGTTACCAAAGTTGCCAAAACGTGTTTATTTCTGCTGAAAAACACGATTTGACAATTTCTGCACACTGGGGTTAAGGGCTGACTCAATGTGCTCTTCTGAGCCAGGCAGTTACACAGCGATTCTAAGGGCTGACAAAACGCGTTTATTTCGGGCTGAAAAACACGTTTTGAAAACTGTGCTGTTCCTGCCCTATAAGTTACATGGTGGTGACCAAAGTTGCCAAAACGTCTTTATTTCTGCTGAAAAACACGTTTTGACAATTTCTGAGCACTGGGGTTAAGGGCTGACTCAATGTGCTCTTCTGAGCCAGGCAGTTAAACAGCGATTCTAAGGGCTGACAAAACGCGTTTATTTCGGGCTGAAAAACACGTTTTGAAAACTGTGTTGTTCCTGCCCTATAAGTTACATGGTGGTGACCAAAGTTGCCAAAACGTGTTTATTTCTGCTGAAAAACACGTTTTGACAATTTCTGAGCACTGGGGTTAAGGGCTGACTCAGTGTGCTCTTCTGAGCCAGGCAGTTACACAGCGATTCTAAGGGCTGACAAAACGCGTTTATTTCGGGCTGAAAAACACGTTTTGAAAACTGTGTTGTTCCTGCCCTATAAGTTACATGGTGGTGACCAAAGTTACCAAAACGTGTTTATTTCTGCTGAAAAACACGTTTTGACAATTTCTGAGCACTGGGGTTAAGGGCTGACTCAGTGTGCTCTTCTGAGCCAGGCAGTTACACTGCGAATCTAAGGGCTGAGAAAAAGCGTTTATTTCGGACTGAAAAACACGTTTTGAAAACTGTGTTGTTCCTACCCTATAAGTTACATGGGGGTTACCAAAGTTGCCAAAACATGTTTATTTCTGCTGAAAAACACGTTTTGACAATTTCTGTACACTGGGGTTAAGGGCTGACTCAATGTGCTCTTCTGAGCCAGGCAGTTACACTGCGATCCTAAGGGCTGACAAAACGCGTTTATTTCGGGCTGAAAAACACGTTTTGAAAACTGTGCTGTTCCTGCCCTATAAGTTACATGGTGGTGACCAAAGTTGCCAAAACATGTTTATTTCTGCTGAAAAACACGTTTTGACAATTTCTGAGCACTGGGGTTAAGGGCTGACTCAGTGTGCTCTTCTGAGCCAGGCAGTTACACTGCGAATCTAAGGGCTGAGAAAAAGCGTTTATTTCGGGCTGAAAAACACGTTTTGAAAACTGTGTTGTTCCTACCCTATAAGTTACATGGGGGTTACCAAAGTTGCCAAAACATGTTTATTTCTGCTGAAAAACACGTTTTGACAATTTCTGTACACTGGGGTTAAGGGCTGACTCAGTGTGCTCTTCTGAGCCAGGCAGTTACACTGCGAATCTAAGGGCTGAGAAAAAGCGTTTATTTCGGGCTGAAAAACACGTTTTGAAAACTGTGTTGTTCCTACCCTATAAGTTACATGGGGGTTACCAAAGTTGCCAAAACATGTTTATTTCTGCTGAAAAACACGTTTTGACAATTTCTGTAAACTGGGGTTAAGGGCTGATTCAATGTGCTCTTCTGAGCCAGGCAGTTACACTGCGATTCTAAGGGCTGACAAAACGCGTTTATTTCGGGCTGAAAAACACGTTTTGAAAACTGTGCTGTTCCTGCCCTATAAGTTACATGGTGGTGACCAAAGTTGCCAAAACGTCTTTATTTCTGCTGAAAAACACGTTTTGACAATTTCTGAGCACTGGGGTTAAGGGCTGACTCAATGTGCTCTTCTGAGCCAGGCAGTTACACAGCGATTCTAAGGGCTGACAAAACGCGTTTATTTCGGGCTGAAAAACACGTTTTGAAAACTGTGTTGTTCCTACCCTATAAGTTACATGGGGGTTACCAAAGTTGCCAAAACATGTTTATTTCTGCTGAAAAACACGTTTTGACAATTTCTGTACACTGGGGTTAAGGGCTGACTCAATGTGCTCTTCTGAGCCAGGCAGTTACACTGCGATTCTAAGGGCTGACAAAACGCGTTTATTTCGGGCTGAAAAACACGTTTTGAAAACTGTGCTGTTCCTGCCCTATAAGTTACATGGTGGTGACCAAAGTTGCCAAAACATGTTTATTTCTGCTGAAAAACACGTTTTGACAATTTCTGAGCACTGGGGTTAAGGGCTGACTCAGTGTGCTCTTCTGAGCCAGACAGTTACACTGCGAATCTAAGGGCTGAGAAAAAGCGTTTATTTCGGGCTGAAAAACATGTTTTGAAAACTGTGTTGTTCCTACCCTATAAGTTACATGGGGGTTACCAAAGTTGCCAAAACACGTTTATTTCTGCTGAAAAACACGTTTTGACAATTTCTGTACACTGGGGTTAAGGGCTGACTCAATGTGCTCTTCTGAGCCAGGCAGTTACACTGCGATTCTAAGGGCTGACAAAACGCGTTTATTTCGGGCTGAAAAACACGTTTTGAAAACTGTGCTGTTCCTGCCCTATAAGTTACATGGTGGTGACCAAAGTTGCCAAAACGTCTTTATTTCTGCTGAAAAACACGTTTTGACAATTTCTGAGCACTGGGGTTAAGGGCTGACTCAATGTGCTCTTCTGAGCCAGGCAGTTACACTGCGAATCTAAGGGCTGAGAAAAAGCGTTTATTTCGGGCTGAAAAACACGTTTTGAAAACTGTGTTGTTCCTACCCTATAAGTTACATGGGGGTTACCAAAGTTGCCAAAACATGTTTATTTCTGCTGAAAAACACGTTTTGACAATTTCTGTACACTGGGGTTAAGGGCTGACTCAATGTGCTCTTCTGAGCCAGGCAGTTACACAGCGATTCTAAGGGCTGACAAAACGCGTTTATTTCGGGCTGAAAAACACGTTTTGAAAACTGTGCTGTTCCTGCCCTATAAGTTACATGGTGGTGACCAAAGTTGCCAAAACGTCTTTATTTCTGCTGAAAAACACGTTTTGACAATTTCTGAGCACTGGGGTTAAGGGCTGACTCAATGTGCTCTTCTGTGCCAGGCAGTTACACTGCGAATCTAAGGGCTGAGAAAAAGCGTTTATTTCGGGCTGAAAAACACGTTTTGAAAACTGTGTTGTTCCTACCCTATAAGTTACATGGGGGTTACCAAAGTTGCCAAAACATGTTTATTTCTGCTGAAAAACACATTTTGACAATTTCTGTACACTGGGGTTAAGGGCTGACTCAATGTGCTCTTCTGAGCCAGGCAGTTACACAGCGATTCTAAGGGCTGACAAAACGCGTTTATTTCGGGCTGAAAAACACGTTTTGAAAACTGTGTTGTTCCTGCCCTAAAAGTTACATGGTGGTGACCAAAGTTGCCAAAACGTGTTTATTTCTGCTGAAAAACACGATTTGACAATTTCTGAGCACTGGGGTTAAGGGCTGACTCAATGTGCTCTTCTGAGCCAGGCAGTTACACTGCGAATCTAAGGGCTGAGAAAAAGCGTTTATTTCGGGCTGAAAAACACGTTTTGAAAACTGTGCTGTTCCTGCCCTATAAGTTACATGGTGGTGACCAAAGTTGCCAAAACGTCTTTATTTGTGCTGAAAAACACGTTTTGACAATTTCTGAGCACTGGGGTTAAGGGCTGACTCAATGTGCTCTTCTGAGCCAGGCAGTTACACTGCGAATCTAAGGGCTGAGAAAAAGCGTTTATTTCGGGCTGAAAAACACGTTTTGAAAACTGTGTTGTTCCTGCCCTATAAGTTACACGGGGGTTACCAAAGTTGCCAAAACATGTTTATTTCTGCTGAAAAACACGTTTTGACAATTTCTGTACACTGGGGTTAAGGGCTGACTCAATGTGCTCTTCTGAGCCAGGCAGTTACACTGCGATTCTAAGGGCTGACAAAACGCGTTTATTTCGGGCTGAAAAACACGTTTTGAAAACTGTGCTGTTCCTGCCCTATAAGTTACATGGTGGTGACCAAAGTTGCCAAAACGTCTTTATTTCTGCTGAAAAACACGTTTTGACAATTTCTGAGCACTGGGGTTAAGGGCTGACTCAATGTGCTCTTCTGAGCCAGGCAGTTACACTGCGAATCTAAGGGCTGAGAAAAAGCGTTTATTTCGGGCTGAAAAACACGTTTTGAAAACTGTGTTGTTCCTACCCTATAAGTTACATGGGGGTTACCAAAGTTGCCAAAACATGTTTATTTCTGCTGAAAAACACGTTTTGACAATTTCTGTACACTGGGGTTAAGGGCTGACTCAATGTGCTCTTCTGAGCCAGGCAGTTACACTGCGATTCTAAGGGCTGACAAAACGCGTTTATTTCGGGCTGAAAAACACGTTTTGAAAACTGTGCTGTTCCTGCCCTATAAGTTACATGGTGGTGACCAAAGTTGCCAAAACGTCTTTATTTCTGCTGAAAAACACGTTTTGACAATTTCTGAGCACTGGGGTTAAGGGCTGACTCAATGTGCTCTTCTGAGCCAGGCAGTTACACTGCGAATCTAAGGGCTGAGAAAAAGCGTTTATTTCGGGCTGAAAAACACGTTTTGAAAACTGTGTTGTTCCTACCCTATAAGTTACATGGGGGTTACCAAAGTTGCCAAAACATGTTTATTTCTGCTGAAAAACACATTTTGACAATTTCTGTACACTGGGGTTAAGGGCTGACTCAATGTGCTCTTCTGAGCCAGGCAGTTACACAGCGATTCTAAGGGCTGACAAAACGCGTTTATTTCGGGCTGAAAAACACGTTTTGAAAACTGTGTTGTTCCTGCCCTAAAAGTTACATGGTGGTGACCAAAGTTGCCAAAACGTGTTTATTTCTGCTGAAAAACACGATTTGACAATTTCTGAGCACTGGGGTTAAGGGCTGACTCAATGTGCTCTTCTGAGCCAGGCAGTTACACTGCGAATCTAAGGGCTGAGAAAAAGCGTTTATTTCGGGCTGAAAAACACGTTTTGAAAACTGTGCTGTTCCTGCCCTATAAGTTACATGGTGGTGACCAAAGTTGCCAAAACGTCTTTATTTCTGCTGAAAAACACGTTTTGACAATTTCTGAGCACTGGGGTTAAGGGCTGACTCAATGTGCTCTTCTGAGCCAGGCAGTTACACTGCGAATCTAAGGGCTGAGAAAAAGCGTTTATTTCGGGCTGAAAAACACGTTTTGAAAACTGTGTTGTTCCTGCCCTATAAGTTACACGGGGGTTACCAAAGTTGCTAAAACATGTTTATTTCTGCTGAAAAACACGTTTTGACAATTTCTGTACACTGGGGTTAAGGGCTGACTCAATGTGCTCTTCTGAGCCAGGCAGTTACACAGCAATTCTAAAGGCTGACAAAACGCGTTTATTTCGGGCTGAAAAACACGTTTTGAAAACTGTGTTGTTCCTGCCCTATAAGTTACATGGTGGTGACCAAAGTTGCCAAAACGTCTTTATTTCTGCTGAAAAACACGTTTTGACAATTTCTGAGCACTGGGGTTAAGGGCTGACTCAATCTGCTCTTCTGAGCCAGGCAGTTACACTGCGAATCTAAGGGCTGAGAAAAAGCGTTTATTTCGGGCTGAAAAACACGTTTTGAAAACTGTGTTGTTCCTACCCTATAAGTTACATGGGGGTTACCAAAGTTGCCAAAACATGTTTATTTCAGCTGAAAAACACGTTTTGACAATTTCTGTACACTGGGGTTAAGGGCTGACTCAATGTGCTCTTCTGAGCCAGGCAGTTACACAGCGATTCTAAGGGCTGACAAAACGCGTTTATTTCGGGCCGAAAAACACGTTTTGAAAACTGTGTTGTTCCTGCCCTATAAGTTACATGGGGGTTACCAAAGTTGCCAAAACATGTTTATTTCTGCTGAAAAACACGTTTTGACAATTTCTGTACACTGGGGTTAAGGGCTGACTCAATGTGCTCTTCTGAGCCAGGCAGTTACACTGCGATTCTAAGGGCTGACAAAACGCGTTTATTTCGGGCTGAAAAACACGTTTTGAAAACTGTGCTGTTCCTGCCCTATAAGTTACATGGTGGTGACCAAAGTTGCCAAAACGTCTTTATTTCTGCTGAAAAACACGTTTTGACAATTTCTGAGCACTGGGGTTAAGGGCTGACTCAATGTGCTCTTCTGAGCCAGGCAGTTACACTGCGAATCTAAGGGCTGAGAAAAAGCGTTTATTTCGGGCTGAAAAACACGTTTTGAAAACTGTGCTGTTCCTGCCCTATAAGTTACATGGTGGTGACCAAAGTTGCCAAAACATGTTTATTTCTGCTGAAAAACACGTTTTGACAATTTCTGAGCACTGGGGTTAAGGGCTGACTCAGTGTGCTCTTCTGAGCCAGGCAGTTACACTGCGAATCTAAGGGCTGAGAAAAAGCGTTTATTTCGGGCTGAAAAACACGTTTTGAAAACTGTGTTGTTCCTACCCTATAAGTTACATGGGGGTTACCAAAGTTGCCAAAACATGTTTATTTCTGCTGAAAAACACGTTTTGACAATTTCTGTACACTGGGGTTAAGGGCTGACTCAATGTGCTCTTCTGAGCCAGGCAGTTACACTGCGATTCTAAGGGCTGACAAAACGCGTTTATTTCGGGCTGAAAAACACGTTTTGAAAACTGTGCTGTTCCTGCCCTATAAGTTACATGGTGGTGACCAAAGTTGCCAAAACGTCTTTATTTCTGCTGAAAAACACGTTTTGACAATTTCTGCACACTGGGGTTAAGGGCTGACTCAATGTGCTCTTCTGAGCCAGGCAGTTACACTGCGAATCTAAGGGCTGAGAAAAAGCGTTTATTTCGGGCTGAAAAACACGTTTTGAAAACTGTGTTGTTCCTACCCTATAAGTTACATGGGGGTTACCAAAGTTGCCAAAACATGTTTATTTCTGCTGAAAAACACGTTTTGACAATTTCTGTACACTGGGGTTAAGGGCTGACTCAATGTGCTCTTCTGAGCCAGGCAGTTACACTGCGATTCTAAGGGCTGACAAAACGCGTTTATTTCGGGCTGAAAAACACGTTTTGAAAACTGTGCTGTTCCTGCCCTATAAGTTACATGGTGGTGACCAAAGTTGCCAAAACGTCTTTATTTCTGCTGAAAAACACGTTTTGACAATTTCTGAGCACTGGGGTTAAGGGCTGACTCAATGTGCTCTTCTGAGCCAGGCAGTTACACTGCGAATCTAAGGGCTGAGAAAAAGCGTTTATTTCGGGCTGAAAAACACGTTTTGAAAACTGTGTTGTTCCTACCCTATAAGTTACATGGGGGTTACCAAAGTTGCCAAAACATGTTTATTTCTGCTGAAAAACACATTTTGACAATTTCTGTACACTGGGGTTAAGGGCTGACTCAATGTGCTCTTCTGAGCCAGGCAGTTACACAGCGATTCTAAGGGCTGACAAAACGCGTTTATTTCGGGCTGAAAAACACGTTTTGAAAACTGTGTTGTTCCTGCCCTAAAAGTTACATGGTGGTGACCAAAGTTGCCAAAACGTGTTTATTTCTGCTGAAAAACACGATTTGACAATTTCTGAGCACTGGGGTTAAGGGCTGACTCAATGTGCTCTTCTGAGCCAGGCAGTTACACTGCGAATCTAAGGGCTGAGAAAAAGCGTTTATTTCGGGCTGAAAAACACGTTTTGAAAACTGTGCTGTTCCTGCCCTATAAGTTACATGGTGGTGACCAAAGTTGCCAAAACGTCTTTATTTCTGCTGAAAAACACGTTTTGACAATTTCTGAGCACTGGGGTTAAGGGCTGACTCAATGTGCTCTTCTGAGCCAGGCAGTTACACTGCGAATCTAAGGGCTGAGAAAAAGCGTTTATTTCGGGCTGAAAAACACGTTTTGAAAACTGTGTTGTTCCTGCCCTATAAGTTACACGGGGGTTACCAAAGTTGCCAAAACATGTTTATTTCTGCTGAAAAACACGTTTTGACAATTTCTGTACACTGGGGTTAAGGGCTGACTCAATGTGCTCTTCTGAGCCAGGCAGTTACACAGCAATTCTAAAGGCTGACAAAACGCGTTTATTTCGGGCTGAAAAACACGTTTTGAAAACTGTGTTGTTCCTGCCCTATAAGTTACATGGTGGTGACCAAAGTTGCCAAAACGTCTTTATTTCTGCTGAAAAACACGTTTTGACAATTTCTGAGCACTGGGGTTAAGGGCTGACTCAATCTGCTCTTCTGAGCCAGGCAGTTACACTGCGAATCTAAGGGCTGAGAAAAAGCGTTTATTTCGGGCTGAAAAACACGTTTTGAAAACTGTGTTGTTCCTACCCTATAAGTTACATGGGGGTTACCAAAGTTGCCAAAACATGTTTATTTCAGCTGAAAAACACGTTTTGACAATTTCTGTACACTGGGGTTAAGGGCTGACTCAATGTGCTCTTCTGAGCCAGGCAGTTACACAGCGATTCTAAGGGCTGACAAAACGCGTTTATTTCGGGCCGAAAAACACGTTTTGAAAACTGTGTTGTTCCTGCCCTATAAGTTACATGGGGGTTACCAAAGTTGCCAAAACATGTTTATTTCTGCTGAAAAACACGTTTTGACAATTTCTGTACACTGGGGTTAAGGGCTGACTCAATGTGCTCTTCTGAGCCAGGCAGTTACACTGCGATTCTAAGGGCTGACAAAACGCGTTTATTTCGGGCTGAAAAACACGTTTTGAAAACTGTGCTGTTCCTGCCCTATAAGTTACATGGTGGTGACCAAAGTTGCCAAAACGTCTTTATTTCTGCTGAAAAACACGTTTTGACAATTTCTGAGCACTGGGGTTAAGGGCTGACTCAATGTGCTCTTCTGAGCCAGGCAGTTACACTGCGAATCTAAGGGCTGAGAAAAAGCGTTTATTTCGGGCTGAAAAACACGTTTTGAAAACTGTGCTGTTCCTGCCCTATAAGTTACATGGTGGTGACCAAAGTTGCCAAAACATGTTTATTTCTGCTGAAAAACACGTTTTGACAATTTCTGAGCACTGGGGTTAAGGGCTGACTCAGTGTGCTCTTCTGAGCCAGGCAGTTACACTGCGAATCTAAGGGCTGAGAAAAAGCGTTTATTTCGGGCTGAAAAACACGTTTTGAAAACTGTGTTGTTCCTACCCTATAAGTTACATGGGGGTTACCAAAGTTGCCAAAACATGTTTATTTCTGCTGAAAAACACGTTTTGACAATTTCTGTACACTGGGGTTAAGGGCTGACTCAATGTGCTCTTCTGAGCCAGGCAGTTACACTGCGATTCTAAGGGCTGACAAAACGCGTTTATTTCGGGCTGAAAAACACGTTTTGAAAACTGTGCTGTTCCTGCCCTATAAGTTACATGGTGGTGACCAAAGTTGCCAAAACGTCTTTATTTCTGCTGAAAAACACGTTTTGACAATTTCTGCACACTGGGGTTAAGGGCTGACTCAATGTGCTCTTCTGAGCCAGGCAGTTACACAGCGATTCTAAGGGCTGACAAAACGCGTTTATTTCGGGCTGAAAA
Source organism: Atractosteus spatula (assembly GCF_055471065.1). Classification (NCBI taxonomy): domain Eukaryota; kingdom Metazoa; phylum Chordata; class Actinopteri; order Semionotiformes; family Lepisosteidae; genus Atractosteus; species Atractosteus spatula. The sequence goes on along the minus strand of NW_028296927.1, from coordinate 17,397 downwards.
ACACGTTTTGAAAACTGTGTTGTTCCTGCCCTAAAAGTTACATGGTGGTTACCAAAGTTGCCAAAACGTGTTTATTTCTGCTGAAAAACACGATTTGACAATTTCTGCACACTGGGGTTAAGGGCTGACTCAATGTGCTCTTCTGAGCCAGGCAGTTACACAGCGATTCTAAGGGCTGACAAAACGCGTTTATTTCGGGCTGAAAAACACGTTTTGAAAACTGTGCTGTTCCTGCCCTAAAAGTTACATGGTGGTGACCAAAGTTGCCATAACGTCTTTATTTCTGCTGAAAAACACGTTTTGACAATTTCTGAGCACTGGGGTTAAGGGCTGACTCAATGTGCTCTTCTGAGCCAGGCAGTTACACAGCGATTCTAAGGGCTGACAAAACGCGTTTATTTCGGGCTGAAAAACACGTTTTGAAAACTGTGTTGTTCCTGCCCTATAAGTTACATGGTGGTGACCAAAGTTGCCAAAATGTGTTTATTTCTGCTGAAAAACACGTTTTGACAATTTCTGAGCACTGGGGTTAAGGGCTGACTCAATGTGCTCTTCTGAGCCAGGCAGTTACACAGCGATTCTAAGGGCTGACAAAACGCGTTTATTTCGGGCCGAAAAACACGTTTTGAAAACTGTGTTGTTCCTGCCCTATAAGTTACATGGGGGTTACCAAAGTTGCCAAAACATGTTTATTTCTGCTGAAAAACACGTTTTGACAATTTCTGTACACTGGGGTTAAGGGCTGACTCAATGTGCTCTTCTGAGCCAGGCAGTTACACTGCGATTCTAAGGGCTGACAAAACGCGTTTATTTCGGGCTGAAAAACACGTTTTGAAAACTGTGCTGTTCCTGCCCTATAAGTTACATGGTGGTGACCAAAGTTGCCAAAACGTCTTTATTTCTGCTGAAAAACACGTTTTGACAATTTCTGAGCACTGGGGTTAAGGGCTGACTCAATGTGCTCTTCTGAGCCAGGCAGTTACACTGCGAATCTAAGGGCTGAGAAAAAGCGTTTATTTCGGGCTGAAAAACACGTTTTGAAAACTGTGCTGTTCCTGCCCTATAAGTTACATGGTGGTGACCAAAGTTGCCAAAACATGTTTATTTCTGCTGAAAAACACGTTTTGACAATTTCTGAGCACTGGGGTTAAGGGCTGACTCAGTGTGCTCTTCTGAGCCAGGCAGTTACACTGCGAATCTAAGGGCTGAGAAAAAGCGTTTATTTCGGGCTGAAAAACACGTTTTGAAAACTGTGCTGTTCCTGCCCTATAAGTTACATGGTGGTGACCAAAGTTGCCAAAACATGTTTATTTCTGCTGAAAAACACGTTTTGACAATTTCTGAGCACTGGGGTTAAGGGCTGACTCAGTGTGCTCTTCTGAGCCAGGCAGTTACACTGCGAATCTAAGGGCTGAGAAAAAGCGTTTATTTCGGGCTGAAAAACACGTTTTGAAAACTGTGTTGTTCCTACCCTATAAGTTACATGGGGGTTACCAAAGTTGCCAAAACATGTTTATTTCTGCTGAAAAACACGTTTTGACAATTTCTGTACACTGGGGTTAAGGGCTGACTCAATGTGCTCTTCTGAGCCAGGCAGTTACACTGCGATTCTAAGGGCTGACAAAACGCGTTTATTTCGGGCTGAAAAACACGTTTTGAAAACTGTGCTGTTCCTGCCCTATAAGTTACATGGTGGTGACCAAAGTTGCCAAAACGTCTTTATTTCTGCTGAAAAACACGTTTTGACAATTTCTGCACACTGGGGTTAAGGGCTGACTCAATGTGCTCTTCTGAGCCAGGCAGTTACACAGCGATTCTAAGGGCTGACAAAACGCGTTTATTTCGGGCTGAAAAACACGTTTTGAAAACTGTGTTGTTCCTGCCCTAAAAGATACATGGTGGTTACCAAAGTTGCCAAAACGTGTTTATTTCTGCTGAAAAACACGATTTGACAATTTCTGCACACTGGGGTTAAGGGCTGACTCAATGTGCTCTTCTGAGCCAGGCAGTTACACAGCGATTCTAAGGGCTGACAAAACGCGTTTATTTCGGGCTGAAAAACACGTTTTGAAAACTGTGCTGTTCCTGCCCTATAAGTTACATGGTGGTGACCAAAGTTGCCAAAACGTCTTTATTTCTGCTGAAAAACACGTTTTGACAATTTCTGAGCACTGGGGTTAAGGGCTGACTCAATGTGCTCTTCTGAGCCAGGCAGTTACACAGCGATTCTAAGGGCTGACAAAACGCGTTTATTTCGGGCTGAAAAACACGTTTTGAAAACTGTGTTGTTCCTGCCCTATAAGTTACATGGTGGTGACCAAAGTTGCCAAAACGTGTTTATTTCTGCTGAAAAACACGTTTTGACAATTTCTGAGCACTGGGGTTAAGGGCTGACTCAATGTGCTCTTCTGAGCCAGGCAGTTACACAGCGAGTCTAAGGGCTGACAAAACGCGTTTATTTCGGGCTGAAAAACACGTTTTGAAAACTGTGCTGTTCCTGCCCTATAAGTTACATGGTGGTGACCAAAGTTGCCAAAACGTCTTTATTTCTGCTGAAAAACACGTTTTGACAATTTCTGAGCACTGGGGTTAAGGGCTGACTCAATGTGCTCTTCTGTGCCAGGCAGTTACACTGCGAATCTAAGGGCTGAGAAAAAGCGTTTATTTCGGGCTGAAAAACACGTTTTGAAAACTGTGTTGTTCCTACCCTATAAGTTACATGGAGGTTACCAAAGTTGCCAAAACATGTTTATTTCTGCTGAAAAACACATTTTGACAATTTCTGTACACTGGGGTTAAGGGCTGACTCAATGTGCTCTTCTGAGCCAGGCAGTTACACAGCGATTCTAAGGGCTGACAAAACGCGTTTATTTCGGGCTGAAAAACACGTTTTGAAAACTGTGTTGTTCCTGCCCTAAAAGTTACATGGTGGTGACCAAAGTTGCCAAAACGTGTTTATTTCTGCTGAAAAACACGATTTGACAATTTCTGAGCACTGGGGTTAAGGGCTGACTCAATGTGCTCTTCTGAGCCAGGCAGTTACACAGCGATTCTAAGGGCTGACAAAACGCGTTTATTTCGGGCTGAAAAACACGTTTTGAAAACTGTGTTGTTCCTGCCCTATAAGTTACATGGTGGTGACCAAAGTTGCCAAAACATGTTTATTTCTGCTGAAAAACACGTTTTGACAATTTCTGAGCACTGGGGTTAAGGGCTGACTCAGTGTGCTCTTCTGAGCCAGGCAGTTACACTGCGAATCTAAGGGCTGAGAAAAAGCGTTTATTTCGGGCTGAAAAACACGTTTTGAAAACTGTGTTGTTCCTACCCTATAAGTTACATGGGGGTTACCAAAGTTGCCAAAACATGTTTATTTCTGCTGAAAAACACGTTTTGACAATTTCTGTACACTGGGGTTAAGGGCTGACTCAATGTGCTCTTCTGAGCCAGGCAGTTACACTGCGATTCTAAGGGCTGACAAAACGCGTTTATTTCGGGCTGAAAAACACGTTTTGAAAACTGTGCTGTTCCTGCCCTATAAGTTACATGGTGGTGACCAAAGTTGCCAAAACGTCTTTATTTCTGCTGAAAAACACGTTTTGACAATTTCTGAGCACTGGGGTTAAGGGCTGACTCAATGTGCTCTTCTGAGCCAGGCAGTTACACTGCGAATCTAAGGGCTGAGAAAAAGCGTTTATTTCGGGCTGAAAAACACGTTTTGAAAACTGTGCTGTTCCTGCCCTGTAAGTTACATGGTGGTGACCAAAGTTGCCAAAACATGTTTATTTCTGCTGAAAAACACGTTTTGACAATTTCTGAGCACTGGGGTTAAGGGCTGACTCAGTGTGCTCTTCTGAGCCAGGCAGTTACACTGCGAATCTAAGGGCTGAGAAAAAGCGTTTATTTCGGGCTGAAAAACACGTTTTGAAAACTGTGTTGTTCCTACCCTATAAGTTACATGGGGGTTACCAAAGTTGCCAAAACATGTTTATTTCTGCTGAAAAACACGTTTTGACAATTTCTGTACACTGGGGTTAAGGGCTGACTCAATGTGCTCTTCTGAGCCAGGCAGTTACACTGCGATTCTAAGGGCTGACAAAACGCGTTTATTTCGGGCTGAAAAACACGTTTTGAAAACTGTGCTGTTCCTGCCCTATAAGTTACATGGTGGTGACCAAAGTTGCCAAAACATGTTTATTTCTGCTGAAAAACACGTTTTGACAATTTCTGAGCACTGGGGTTAAGGGCTGACTCAGTGTGCTCTTCTGAGCCAGACAGTTACACTGCGAATCTAAGGGCTGAGAAAAAGCGTTTATTTCGGGCTGAAAAACATGTTTTGAAAACTGTGTTGTTCCTACCCTATAAGTTACATGGGGGTTACCAAAGTTGCCAAAACACGTTTATTTCTGCTGAAAAACACGTTTTGACAATTTCTGTACACTGGGGTTAAGGGCTGACTCAATGTGCTCTTCTGAGCCAGGCAGTTACACTGCGATTCTAAGGGCTGACAAAACGCGTTTATTTCGGGCTGAAAAACACGTTTTGAAAACTGTGCTGTTCCTGCCCTATAAGTTAAATGGTGGTGACCAAAGTTGCCAAAACGTCTTTATTTCTGCTGAAAAACACGTTTTGACAATTTCTGAGCACTGGGGTTAAGGGCTGACTCAATGTGCTCTTCTGAGCCAGGCAGTTACACTGCGAATCTAAGGGCTGAGAAAAAGCGTTTATTTCGGGCTGAAAAACACGTTTTGAAAACTGTGTTGTTCCTACCCTATAAGTTACATGGGGGTTACCAAAGTTGCCAAAACATGTTTATTTCTGCTGAAAAACACGTTTTGACAATTTCTGTACACTGGGGTTAAGGGCTGACTCAATGTGCTCTTCTGAGCCAGGCAGTTACACAGCGATTCTAAGGGCTGACAAAACGCGTTTATTTCGGGCTGAAAAACACGTTTTGAAAACTGTGCTGTTCCTGCCCTATAAGTTACATGGTGGTGACCAAAGTTGCCAAAACGTCTTTATTTCTGCTGAAAAACACGTTTTGACAATTTCTGAGCACTGGGGTTAAGGGCTGACTCAATGTGCTCTTCTGTGCCAGGCAGTTACACTGCGAATCTAAGGGCTGAGAAAAAGCGTTTATTTCGGGCTGAAAAACACGTTTTGAAAACTGTGTTGTTCCTACCCTATAAGTTACATGGGGGTTACCAAAGTTGCCAAAACATGTTTATTTCTGCTGAAAAACACATTTTGACAATTTCTGTACACTGGGGTTAAGGGCTGACTCAATGTGCTCTTCTGAGCCAGGCAGTTACACAGCGATTCTAAGGGCTGACAAAACGCGTTTATTTCGGGCTGAAAAACACGTTTTGAAAACTGTGCTGTTCCTGCCCTATAAGTTACATGGTGGTGACCAAAGTTGCCAAAACGTCTTTATTTCTGCTGAAAAACACGTTTTGACAATTTCTGAGCACTGGGGTTAAGGGCTGACTCAATGTGCTCTTCTGAGCCAGGCAGTTACACTGCGAATCTAAGGGCTGAGAAAAAGCGTTTATTTCGGGCTGAAAAACACGTTTTGAAAACTGTGTTGTTCCTGCCCTATAAGTTACACGGGGGTTACCAAAGTTGCCAAAACATGTTTATTTCTGCTGAAAAACACGTTTTGACAATTTCTGTACACTGGGGTTAAGGGCTGACTCAATGTGCTCTTCTGAGCCAGGCAGTTACACTGCGATTCTAAGGGCTGACAAAACGCGTTTATTTCGGGCTGAAAAACACGTTTTGAAAACTGTGCTGTTCCTGCCCTATAAGTTACATGGTGGTGACCAAAGTTGCCAAAACGTCTTTATTTCTGCTGAAAAACACGTTTTGACAATTTCTGAGCACTGGGGTTAAGGGCTGACTCAATGTGCTCTTCTGAGCCAGGCAGTTACACTGCGAATCTAAGGGCTGAGAAAAAGCGTTTATTTCGGGCTGAAAAACACGTTTTGAAAACTGTGTTGTTCCTACCCTATAAGTTACATGGTGGTGACCAAAGTTGCCAAAACATGTTTATTTCTGCTGAAAAACACGATTTGACAATTTCTGAGCACTGGGGTTAAGGGCTGACTCAATGTGCTCTTCTGAGCCAGGCAGTTACACAGCGATTCTAAGGGCTGACAAAACGCGTTTATTTCGGGCTGAAAAACACGTTTTGAAAACTGTGTTGTTCCTGCCCTATAAGTTACATGGTGGTGACCAAAGTTGCCAAAACATGTTTATTTCTGCTGAAAAACACGTTTTGACAATTTCTGAGCACTGGGGTTAAGGGCTGACTCAGTGTGCTCTTCTGAGCCAGGCAGTTACACTGCGAATCTAAGGGCTGAGAAAAAGCGTTTATTTCGGGCTGAAAAACACGTTTTGAAAACTGTGTTGTTCCTACCCTATAAGTTACATGGGGGTTACCAAAGTTGCCAAAACATGTTTATTTCTGCTGAAAAACACGTTTTGACAATTTCTGTACACTGGGGTTAAGGGCTGACTCAATGTGCTCTTCTGAGCCAGGCAGTTACACTGCGATTCTAAGGGCTGACAAAACGCGTTTATTTCGGGCTGAAAAACACGTTTTGAAAACTGTGCTGTTCCTGCCCTATAAGTTACATGGTGGTGACCAAAGTTGCCAAAACGATCTTATTTCTGCTGAAAAACACGTTTTGACAATTTCTGAGCACTGGGGTTAAGGGCTGACTCAATGTGCTCTTCTGAGCCAGGCAGTTACACTGCGAATCTAAGGGCTGAGAAAAAGCGTTTATTTCGGGCTGAAAAACACGTTTTGAAAACTGTGTTGTTCCTACCCTATAAGTTACATGGGGGTTACCAAAGTTGCCAAAACATGTTTATTTCTGCTGAAAAACACGTTTTGACAATTTCTGTACACTGGGGTTAAGGGCTGACTCAATGTGCTCTTCTGAGCCAGGCAGTTACACAGCGATTCTAAGGGCTGACAAAACGCGTTTATTTCGGGCTGAAAAACACGTTTTGAAAACTGTGCTGTTCCTGCCCTATAAGTTACATGGTGGTGACCAAAGTTGCCAAAACGTCTTTATTTCTGCTGAAAAACACGTTTTGACAATTTCTGAGCACTGGGGTTAAGGGCTGACTCAATGTGCTCTTCTGTGCCAGGCAGTTACACTGCGAATCTAAGGGCTGAGAAAAAGCGTTTATTTCGGGCTGAAAAACACGTTTTGAAAACTGTGTTGTTCCTACCCTATAAGTTACATGGGGGTTACCAAAGTTGCCAAAACATGTTTATTTCTGCTGAAAAACACATTTTGACAATTTCTGTACACTGGGGTTAAGGGCTGACTCAATGTGCTCTTCTGAGCCAGGCAGTTACACAGCGATTCTAAGGGCTGACAAAACGCGTTTATTTCGGGCTGAAAAACACGTTTTGAAAACTGTGTTGTTCCTGCCCTAAAAGTTACATGGTGGTGACCAAAGTTGCCAAAACGTGTTTATTTCTGCTGAAAAACACGATTTGACAATTTCTGAGCACTGGGGTTAAGGGCTGACTCAATGTGCTCTTCTGAGCCAGGCAGTTACACTGCGAATCTAAGGGCTGAGAAAAAGCGTTTATTTCGGGCTGAAAAACACGTTTTGAAAACTGTGCTGTTCCTGCCCTATAAGTTACATGGTGGTGACCAAAGTTGCCAAAACGTCTTTATTTCTGCTGAAAAACACGTTTTGACAATTTCTGAGCACTGGGGTTAAGGGCTGACTCAATGTGCTCTTCTGAGCCAGGCAGTTACACTGCGAATCTAAGGGCTGAGAAAAAGCGTTTATTTCGGGCTGAAAAACACGTTTTGAAAACTGTGTTGTTCCTGCCCTATAAGTTACATGGGGGTTACCAAAGTTGCCAAAACATGTTTATTTCTGCTGAAAAACACGTTTTGACAATTTCTGTACACTGGGGTTAAGGGCTGACTCAATGTGCTCTTCTGAGCCAGGCAGTTACACAGCAATTCTAAAGGCTGACAAAACGCGTTTATTTCGGGCTGAAAAACACGTTTTGAAAACTGTGTTGTTCCTGCCCTATAAGTTACATGGTGGTGACCAAAGTTGCCAAAACGTCTTTATTTCTGCTGAAAAACACGTTTTGACAATTTCTGAGCACTGGGGTTAAGGGCTGACTCAATCTGCTCTTCTGAGCCAGGCAGTTACACTGCGAATCTAAGGGCTGAGAAAAAGCGTTTATTTCGGGCTGAAAAACACGTTTTGAAAACTGTGTTGTTCCTACCCTATAAGTTACATGGGGGTTACCAAAGTTGCCAAAACATGTTTATTTCAGCTGAAAAACACGTTTTGACAATTTCTGTACACTGGGGTTAAGGGCTGACTCAATGTGCTCTTCTGAGCCAGGCAGTTACACAGCGATTCTAAGGGCTGACAAAACGCGTTTATTTCGGGCCGAAAAACACGTTTTGAAAACTGTGTTGTTCCTGCCCTATAAGTTACATGGGGGTTACCAAAGTTGCCAAAACATGTTTATTTCTGCTGAAAAACACGTTTTGACAATTTCTGTACACTGGGGTTAAGGGCTGACTCAATGTGCTCTTCTGAGCCAGGCAGTTACACTGCGATTCTAAGGGCTGACAAAACGCGTTTATTTCGGGCTGAAAAACACGTTTTGAAAACTGTGCTGTTCCTGCCCTATAAGTTACATGGTGGTGACCAAAGTTGCCAAAACGTCTTTATTTCTGCTGAAAAACACGTTTTGACAATTTCTGAGCACTGGGGTTAAGGGCTGACTCAATGTGCTCTTCTGAGCCAGGCAGTTACACTGCGAATCTAAGGGCTGAGAAAAAGCGTTTATTTCGGGCTGAAAAACACGTTTTGAAAACTGTGCTGTTCCTGCCCTATAAGTTACATGGTGGTGACCAAAGTTGCCAAAACATGTTTATTTCTGCTGAAAAACACGTTTTGACAATTTCTGAGCACTGGGGTTAAGGGCTGACTCAGTGTGCTCTTCTGAGCCAGGCAGTTACTCTGCGAATCTAAGGGCTGAGAAAAAGCGTTTATTTCGGGCTGAAAAACACGTTTTGAAAACTGTGTTGTTCCTACCCTATAAGTTACATGGGGGTTACCAAAGTTGCCAAAACATGTTTATTTCTGCTGAAAAACACGTTTTGACAATTTCTGTACACTGGGGTTAAGGGCTGACTCAATGTGCTCTTCTGAGCCAGGCAGTTACACTGCGATTCTAAGGGCTGACAAAACGCGTTTATTTCGGGCTGAAAAACACGTTTTGAAAACTGTGCTGTTCCTGCCCTATAAGTTACATGGTGGTGACCAAAGTTGCCAAAACGTCTTTATTTCTGCTGAAAAACACGTTTTGACAATTTCTGCACACTGGGGTTAAGGGCTGACTCAATGTGCTCTTCTGAGCCAGGCAGTTACACAGCGATTCTAAGGGCTGACAAAACGCGTTTATTTCGGGCTGAAAAACACGTTTTGAAAACTGTGCTGTTCCTGCCCTATAAGTTACATGGTGGTGACCAAAGTTGCCAAAACGTCTTTATTTCTGCTGAAAAACACGTTTTGACAATTTCTGAGCACTGGGGTTAAGGGCTGACTCAATGTGCTCTTCTGAGCCAGGCAGTTACACAGCGATTCTAAGGGCTGACAAAACGCGTTTATTTCGGGCTGAAAAACACGTTTTGAAAACTGTGTTGTTCCTGCCCTATAAGTTACATGGTGGTGACCAAAGTTACCAAAACGTGTTTATTTCTGCTGAAAAACACGTTTTGACAATTTCTGAGCACTGGGGTTAAGGGCTGACTCAGTGTGCTCTTCTGAGCCAGGCAGTTACACTGCGAATCTAAGGGCTGAGAAAAAGCGTTTATTTCGGGCTGAAAAACACGTTTTGAAAACTGTGTTGTTCCTACCCTATAAGTTACATGGGGGTTACCAAAGTTGCCAAAACATGTTTATTTCTGCTGAAAAACACGTTTTGACAATTTCTGTACACTGGGGTTAAGGGCTGACTCAATGTGCTCTTCTGAGCCAGGCAGTTACACTGCGATTCTAAGGGCTGACAAAACGCGTTTATTTCGGGCTGAAAAACACGTTTTGAAAACTGTGCTGTTCCTGCCCTATAAGTTACATGGTGGTGACCAAAGTTGCCAAAACATGTTTATTTCTGCTGAAAAACACGTTTTGACAATTTCTGAGCACTGGGGTTAAGGGCTGACTCAGTGTGCTCTTCTGAGCCAGGCAGTTACACTGCGAATCTAAGGGCTGAGAAAAAGCGTTTATTTCGGGCTGAAAAACACGTTTTGAAAACTGTGTTGTTCCTACCCTATAAGTTACATGGGGGTTACCAAAGTTGCCAAAACATGTTTATTTCTGCTGAAAAACACGTTTTGACAATTTCTGTACACTGGGGTTAAGGGCTGACTCAATGTGCTCTTCTGAGCCAGGCAGTTACACTGCGATTCTAAGGGCTGACAAAACGCGTTTATTTCGGGCTGAAAAACACGTTTTGAAAACTGTGCTGTTCCTGCCCTATAAGTTACATGGTGGTGACCAAAGTTGCCAAAACGTCTTTATTTCTGCTGAAAAACACGTTTTGACAATTTCTGAGCACTGGGGTTAAGGGCTGACTCAATGTGCTCTTCTGAGCCAGGCAGTTACACTGCGAATCTAAGGGCTGAGAAAAAGCGTTTATTTCGGGCTGAAAAACACGTTTTGAAAACTGTGTTGTTCCTACCCTATAAGTTACATGGGGGTTACCAAAGTTGCCAAAACATGTTTATTTCTGCTGAAAAACACGTTTTGACAATTTCTGTACACTGGGGTTAAGGGCTGACTCAATGTGCTCTTCTGAGCCAGGCAGTTACACAGCGAGTCTAAGGGCTGACAAAACGCGTTTATTTCGGGCTGAAAAACACGTTTTGAAAACTGTGCTGTTCCTGCCCTATAAGTTACATGGTGGTGACCAAAGTTGCCAAAACGTCTTTATTTCTGCTGAAAAACACGTTTTGACAATTTCTGAGCACTGGGGTTAAGGGCTGACTCAATGTGCTCTTCTGTGCCAGGCAGTTACACTGCGAATCTAAGGGCTGAGAAAAAGCGTTTATTTCGGGCTGAAAAACACGTTTTGAAAACTGTGTTGTTCCTACCCTATAAGTTACATGGAGGTTACCAAAGTTGCCAAAACATGTTTATTTCTGCTGAAAAACACATTTTGACAATTTCTGTACACTGGGGTTAAGGGCTGACTCAATGTGCTCTTCTGAGCCAGGCAGTTACACAGCGATTCTAAGGGCTGACAAAACGCGTTTATTTCGGGCTGAAAAACACGTTTTGAAAACTGTGTTGTTCCTGCCCTAAAAGTTACATGGTGGTGACCAAAGTTGCCAAAACGTGTTTATTTCTGCTGAAAAACACGATTTGACAATTTCTGAGCACTGGGGTTAAGGGCTGACTCAATGTGCTCTTCTGAGCCAGGCAGTTACACAGCGATTCTAAGGGCTGACAAAACGCGTTTATTTCGGGCTGAAAAACACGTTTTGAAAACTGTGTTGTTCCTGCCCTATAAGTTACATGGTGGTGACCAAAGTTGCCAAAACATGTTTATTTCTGCTGAAAAACACGTTTTGACAATTTCTGAGCACTGGGGTTAAGGGCTGACTCAGTGTGCTCTTCTGAGCCAGGCAGTTACACTGCGAATCTAAGGGCTGAGAAAAAGCGTTTATTTCGGGCTGAAAAACACGTTTTGATAACTGTGTTGTTCCTACCCTATAAGTTACATGGGGGTTACCAAAGTTGCCAAAACATGTTTATTTCTGCTGAAAAACACGTTTTGACAATTTCTGTACACTGGGGTTAAGGGCTGACTCAATGTGCTCTTCTGAGCCAGGCAGTTACACTGCGATTCTAAAGGCTGACAAAACGCGTTTATTTCGGGCTGAAAAACACGTTTTGAAAACTGTGCTGTTCCTGCCCTATAAGTTACATGGTGGTGACCAAAGTTGCCAAAACATGTTTATTTCTGCTGAAAAACACGTTTTGACAATTTCTGAGCACTGGGGTTAAGGGCTGACTCAGTGTGCTCTTCTGAGCCAGGCAGTTACACTGCGAATCTAAGGGCTGAGAAAAAGCGTTTATTTCGGGCTGAAAAACACGTTTTGAAAACTGTGTTGTTCCTACCCTATAAGTTACATGGGGGTTACCAAAGTTGCCAAAACATGTTTATTTCTGCTGAAAAACACGTTTTGACAATTTCTGTAAACTGGGGTTAAGGGCTGATTCAATGTGCTCTTCTGAGCCAGGCAGTTACACTGCGATTCTAAGGGCTGACAAAACGCGTTTATTTCGGGCTGAAAAACACGTTTTGAAAACTGTGCTGTTCCTGCCCTATAAGTTACATGGTGGTGACCAAAGTTGCCAAAACGTCTTTATTTCTGCTGAAAAACACGTTTTGACAATTTCTGAGCACTGGGGTTAAGGGCTGACTCAATGTGCTCTTCTGAGCCAGGCAGTTACACTGCGAATCTAAGGGCTGAGAAAAAGCGTTTATTTCGGGCTGAAAAACACGTTTTGAAAACTGTGCTGTTCCTGCCCTGTAAGTTACATGGTGGTGACCAAAGTTGCCAAAACATGTTTATTTCTGCTGAAAAACACGTTTTGACAATTTCTGAGCACTGGGGTTAAGGGCTGACTCAGTGTGCTCTTCTGAGCCAGGCAGTTACACTGCGAATCTAAGGGCTGAGAAAAAGCGTTTATTTCGGGCTGAAAAACACGTTTTGAAAACTGTGTTGTTCCTACCCTATAAGTTACATGGGGGTTACCAAAGTTGCCAAAACATGTTTATTTCTGCTGAAAAACACGTTTTGACAATTTCTGTACACTGGGGTTAAGGGCTGACTCAATGTGCTCTTCTGAGCCAGGCAGTTACACTGCGATTCTAAGGGCTGACAAAACGCGTTTATTTCGGGCTGAAAAACACGTTTTGAAAACTGTGCTGTTCCTGCCCTATAAGTTACATGGTGGTGACCAAAGTTGCCAAAACATGTTTATTTCTGCTGAAAAACACGTTTTGACAATTTCTGAGCACTGGGGTTAAGGGCTGACTCAGTGTGCTCTTCTGAGCCAGACAGTTACACTGCGAATCTAAGGGCTGAGAAAAAGCGTTTATTTCGGGCTGAAAAACATGTTTTGAAAACTGTGTTGTTCCTACCCTATAAGTTACATGGGGGTTACCAAAGTTGCCAAAACACGTTTATTTCTGCTGAAAAACACGTTTTGACAATTTCTGTACACTGGGGTTAAGGGCTGACTCAATGTGCTTTTCTGAGCCAGGCAGTTACACTGCGATTCTAAGGGCTGACAAAACGCGTTTATTTCGGGCTGAAAAACACGTTTTGAAAACTGTGCTGTTCCTGCCCTATAAGTTACATGGTGGTGACCAAAGTTGCCAAAACGTCTTTATTTCTGCTGAAAAACACGTTTTGACAATTTCTGAGCACTGGGGTTAAGGGCTGACTCAATGTGCTCTTCTGAGCCAGGCAGTTACACTGCGAATCTAAGGGCTGAGAAAAAGCGTTTATTTCGGGCTGAAAAACACGTTTTGAAAACTGTGTTGTTCCTACCCTATAAGTTACATGGGGGTTACCAAAGTTGCCAAAACATGTTTATTTCTGCTGAAAAACACGTTTTGACAATTTCTGTACACTGGGGTTAAGGGCTGACTCAATGTGCTCTTCTGAGCCAGGCAGTTACACAGCGATTCTAAGGGCTGACAAAACGCGTTTATTTCGGGCTGAAAAACACGTTTTGAAAACTGTGCTGTTCCTGCCCTATAAGTTACATGGTGGTGACCAAAGTTGCCAAAACGTCTTTATTTCTGCTGAAAAACACGTTTTGACAATTTCTGAGCACTGGGGTTAAGGGCTGACTCAATGTGCTCTTCTGTGCCAGGCAGTTACACTGCGAATCTAAGGGCTGAGAAAAAGCGTTTATTTCGGGCTGAAAAACACGTTTTGAAAACTGTGTTGTTCCTACCCTATAAGTTACATGGGGGTTACCAAAGTTGCCAAAACATGTTTATTTCTGCTGAAAAACACATTTTGACAATTTCTGTACACTGGGGTTAAGGGCTGACTCAATGTGCTCTTCTGAGCCAGGCAGTTACACAGCGATTCTAAGGGCTGACAAAACGCGTTTATTTCGGGCTGAAAAACACGTTTTGAAAACTGTGTTGTTCCTGCCCTAAAAGTTACATGGTGGTGACCAAAGTTGCCAAAACGTGTTTATTTCTGCTGAAAAACACGATTTGACAATTTCTGAGCACTGGGGTTAAGGGCTGACTCAATGTGCTCTTCTGAGCCAGGCAGTTACACTGCGAATCTAAGGGCTGAGAAAAAGCGTTTATTTCGGGCTGAAAAACACGTTTTGAAAACTGTGTTGTTCCTGCCCTATAAGTTACATGGGGGTTACCAAAGTTGCCAAAACATGTTTATTTCTGCTGAAAAACACGTTTTGACAATTTCTGTACACTGGGGTTAAGGGCTGACTCAATGTGCTCTTCTGAGCCAGGCAGTTACACAGCAATTCTAAAGGCTGACAAAACGCGTTTATTTCGGGCTGAAAAACACGTTTTGAAAACTGTGTTGTTCCTGCCCTATAAGTTACATGGTGGTGACCAAAGTTGCCAAAACGTCTTTATTTCTGCTGAAAAACACGTTTTGACAATTTCTGAGCACTGGGGTTAAGGGCTGACTCAATCTGCTCTTCTGAGCCAGGCAGTTACACTGCGAATCTAAGGGCTGAGAAAAAGCGTTTATTTCGGGCTGAAAAACACGTTTTGAAAACTGTGTTGTTCCTACCCTATAAGTTACATGGGGGTTACCAAAGTTGCCAAAACATGTTTATTTCAGCTGAAAAACACGTTTTGACAATTTCTGTACACTGGGGTTAAGGGCTGACTCAATGTGCTCTTCTGAGCCAGGCAGTTACACAGCGATTCTAAGGGCTGACAAAACGCGTTTATTTCGGGCCGAAAAACACGTTTTGAAAACTGTGTTGTTCCTGCCCTATAAGTTACATGGGGGTTACCAAAGTTGCCAAAACATGTTTATTTCTGCTGAAAAACACGTTTTGACAATTTCTGTACACTGGGGTTAAGGGCTGACTCAATGTGCTCTTCTGAGCCAGGCAGTTACACTGCGATTCTAAGGGCTGACAAAACGCGTTTATTTCGGGCTGAAAAACACGTTTTGAAAACTGTGCTGTTCCTGCCCTATAAGTTACATGGTGGTGACCAAAGTTGCCAAAACGTCTTTATTTCTGCTGAAAAACACGTTTTGACAATTTCTGAGCACTGGGGTTAAGGGCTGACTCAATGTGCTCTTCTGAGCCAGGCAGTTACACTGCGAATCTAAGGGCTGAGAAAAAGCGTTTATTTCGGGCTGAAAAACACGTTTTGAAAACTGTGCTGTTCCTGCCCTATAAGTTACATGGTGGTGACCAAAGTTGCCAAAACATGTTTATTTCTGCTGAAAAACACGTTTTGACAATTTCTGAGCACTGGGGTTAAGGGCTGACTCAGTGTGCTCTTCTGAGCCAGGCAGTTACTCTGCGAATCTAAGGGCTGAGAAAAAGCGTTTATTTCGGGCTGAAAAACACGTTTTGAAAACTGTGTTGTTCCTACCCTATAAGTTACATGGGGGTTACCAAAGTTGCCAAAACATGTTTATTTCTGCTGAAAAACACGTTTTGACAATTTCTGTACACTGGGGTTAAGGGCTGACTCAATGTGCTCTTCTGAGCCAGGCAGTTACACTGCGATTCTAAGGGCTGACAAAACGCGTTTATTTCGGGCTGAAAAACACGTTTTGAAAACTGTGCTGTTCCTGCCCTATAAGTTACATGGTGGTGACCAAAGTTGCCAAAACGTCTTTATTTCTGCTGAAAAACACGTTTTGACAATTTCTGCACACTGGGGTTAAGGGCTGACTCAATGTGCTCTTCTGAGCCAGGCAGTTACACAGCGATTCTAAGGGCTGACAAAACGCGTTTATTTCGGGCTGAAAAACACGTTTTGAAAACTGTGCTGTTCCTGCCCTATAAGTTACATGGTGGTGACCAAAGTTGCCAAAACGTCTTTATTTCTGCTGAAAAACACGTTTTGACAATTTCTGAGCACTGGGGTTAAGGGCTGACTCAATGTGCTCTTCTGAGCCAGGCAGTTACACAGCGATTCTAAGGGCTGACAAAACGCGTTTATTTCGGGCTGAAAAACACGTTTTGAAAACTGTGTTGTTCCTGCCCTATAAGTTACATGGTGGTGACCAAAGTTACCAAAACGTGTTTATTTCTGCTGAAAAACACGTTTTGACAATTTCTGAGCACTGGGGTTAAGGGCTGACTCAGTGTGCTCTTCTGAGCCAGGCAGTTACACTGCGAATCTAAGGGCTGAGAAAAAGCGTTTATTTCGGGCTGAAAAACACGTTTTGAAAACTGTGTTGTTCCTACCCTATAAGTTACATGGGGGTTACCAAAGTTGCCAAAACATGTTTATTTCTGCTGAAAAACACGTTTTGACAATTTCTGTACACTGGGGTTAAGGGCTGACTCAATGTGCTCTTCTGAGCCAGGCAGTTACACTGCGATTCTAAGGGCTGACAAAACGCGTTTATTTCGGGCTGAAAAACACGTTTTGAAAACTGTGCTGTTCCTGCCCTATAAGTTACATGGTGGTGACCAAAGTTGCCAAAACATGTTTATTTCTGCTGAAAAACACGTTTTGACAATTTCTGAGCACTGGGGTTAAGGGCTGACTCAGTGTGCTCTTCTGAGCCAGGCAGTTACACTGCGAATCTAAGGGCTGAGAAAAAGCGTTTATTTCGGGCTGAAAAACACGTTTTGAAAACTGTGTTGTTCCTACCCTATAAGTTACATGGGGGTTACCAAAGTTGCCAAAACATGTTTATTTCTGCTGAAAAACACGTTTTGACAATTTCTGTACACTGGGGTTAAGGGCTGACTCAATGTGCTCTTCTGAGCCAGGCAGTTACACTGCGATTCTAAGGGCTGACAAAACGCGTTTATTTCGGGCTGAAAAACACGTTTTGAAAACTGTGCTGTTCCTGCCCTATAAGTTACATGGTGGTGACCAAAGTTGCCAAAACGTCTTTATTTCTGCTGAAAAACACGTTTTGACAATTTCTGAGCACTGGGGTTAAGGGCTGACTCAATGTGCTCTTCTGAGCCAGGCAGTTACACTGCGAATCTAAGGGCTGAGAAAAAGCGTTTATTTCGGGCTGAAAAACACGTTTTGAAAACTGTGTTGTTCCTACCCTATAAGTTACATGGGGGTTACCAAAGTTGCCAAAACATGTTTATTTCTGCTGAAAAACACGT